>NC_063445.1:1221223-1447854 GCF_020379485.1 Brassica napus | reverse complement strand
TTTGGAAAGTTTTCATTTTTTTGAGAAATACTGTAGATTTGGGTTTGTGATTTAGAAATTAGGATAACAAGAATATTTGTGGATAGATGAGTATTCTTTCAGAATTTTTCATCAATATATTGTATTTTAAATAATTTTCTTAAAGCTGCTATTTTTGGAAAGTTTTCATTTTTTTGAGAAATACTGTAGATTTGGGTTTGTGATTTAGAAATTAGGATAACAAAAATATTTGTGGATAGATGAGTATTCTTTCAGAATTTTTCATCATATATAGTATTGTTTAAATAATTTTCTTAAAAGCTGCTATTTTTGGAAAGTTTTCATTTTTTTTGAGAAATACTTTAGATTTGGGTTTGTGATTTAGAAATTAGGATAACAAGAATATTTGTGGATAGATGAGTATTCTTTCAGAATTTTTAATCATATATTGTATTTTAAAATAATTTTCTTAAAAGCTGCTATTTTTGGAAAGTTTTCATTTTTTGAGAAATACTGTAGATTTGGGTTTGTGATTTAGAAATTAGGATAACAAAAATATTTTTGGATAGATGAGTATTCTTTCAGAATTTTTCATCAATATATAGTATTGTTAAATAATTTTCTTAAAAACTGCTATTTTTGGAAAGTTTTCATTTTTTTGAGAAATACTTAGATTTGGGTTTGTGATTTAGAAATTAGGATAACAAGAATATTTGTGGAGATGAGTATTCTTTCAGAATTTTAATCAATATATTGTATTTTAAATAATTTTCTTAAAAGCTGCTATTTTTGGAAAGTTTTCATTTTTTTTAGAAATACTGTAGATTTGGGTTTGTGATTTAGAAATTAGGATAACAAAATATTTGTGGATAGATGAGTATTCTTTCAGAATTTTTCATCAATATATGTATTGTTAAATAATTTTTCTTAAAAACTGCTATTTTTGGAAAGTTTTCATTTTTTGAGAAATACTGTAGATTTGGTTTTGTGATTTAGAAATTAGGATAAAAAATATTTGTGGATAGATGAGTATTCTTTCAGAATTTTTTAATCAATATATTGTATTTTAAATAATTTTCTTAAAAGCTGCTATTTTTGGAAAGTTTTCATTTTTTTTGAGAAATACTGTAGATTTGGGTTTGTGATTTAGAAATTAGGATACAAAATATTTGTGGATAGATGAGTATTCTTTCAGAATTTTCATCAATATATTGTATTTTTAAATAATTTTCTTAAAAGCTGCTATTTTTGGAAAGTTTTCATTTTTTTGAGAAATACTGTAGATTTGGGTTTGTGATTTAGAAATTAGGATAACAAAAATATTTGTGGATAGATGAGTATTCTTTCAGAATTTTTCATCAATATAGTATTTTAAATAATTTTCTTAAAAAGCTGCTATTTTTGGAAAGTTTTCATTTTTTGAGAATTACTGAAAAAAAAAAAAAAACTAAAAAAAAAAATAGATTTGGGTTGTGATTTAGAAATTAGGATAACAAGAATATTTTGGATAGATGAGTATTCTTTCAGAATTTTTCATCAATATATTGTATTTTAAATAATTTTCTTAAAGCTGCTATTTTTGGAAAGTTTTCATTTTTTTGAGAAATACTGTAGATTTGGGTTTGTGATTTAGAAATTAGGATACAAATATTTGTGGATAGATGAGTATTCTTTCAGAATTTTTCATCAATATATTGTATTGTTAAATAATTTTCTTAAAACTGCTATTTTTGGAAAGTTTTCATTTTTTTTAGAAATACTGTAGATTTGGGTTTGTGATTTAGAAATTAGGATAACAAAATATTTGTGGATAGATGAGTATTCTTTCAGAATTTTTCATCAATATATAGTATTGTTAAATAATTTTCTTAAAAGCTGCTATTTTTGGAAAGTTTTCATTTTTTTGAGAAATACTGTAGATTTGGGTTTGTGATTTAGAAATTAGGATAACAAAATTTTTGGATAGATGAGTATTCTTTCAGAATTTTTCATCAATATTAGTATTTTAAATAATTTTCTTAAAATGCTATTTTTGGAAAGTTTTCATTTTTTTGAGAAATACTGTAGATTTGGGTTTGTGATTTAGAAATTAGGATCACAAGAATATTTGTGGATAGATGAGTATTCTTTCAGAATTTTTCATCAATATATTGTATTTTAAATAATTTTTCTTAACTGCTATTTTTGGAAAGTTTTCATTTTTTTGAGAAATACTGTAGATTTGGGTTTGTGATTTAGAAATTAGGATACAACAAAAATTTGTGGATAGATGAGTATTCTTTCAGAATTTTTCATCAATATATTGTATTGTTAAATAATTTTCTTAAAAGCTGCTATTTTTGGAAAGTTTTCATTTTTTTTGAGAAATACTGTAGATTTGGGTTTGTGATTTAGAATTAGGATAACAAAATATTTGTGGATAGATGAGTATTCTTTCAGAATTTTCATCAATATATAGTATTGTTAAATAATTTTCTTAAAACTGCTATTTTTGGAAAGTTTTCATTTTTTTTGAGAAATACTGTAGATTTGGGTTTGTGATTTAGAAATTAGGATAACAAAATATTTGTGGATAGATGAGTATTCTTTCAGAATTTTTCATCAATATATAGTATTTTAAATAATTTTCTTAAAAACTGCTATTTTTGGAAAGTTTTCATTTTTTTGAGAAACTGTAGATTTGGGTTTGTGATTTAGAAATTAGGATAACAAGAATATTTGTGGATAGATGAGTATTCTTTCAGAATTTTTCATCAATATATTGTATTTTAAATAATTTTCTTAAAAGCTGCTATTTTTGGAAAGTTTTCATTTTTTTGAGAATACTGTAGATTTGGGTTTGTGATTTAGAAATTAGGATAACAAAATATTTGTGGATAGATGAGTATTCTTTCAGAATTTTTCATCATATATATATTGTTAAAAATTTTCTTAAAGCTGCTATTTTTGGAAAGTTTTCATTTTTTTGAGAAATACTGTAGATTTGGGTTTGTGATTTAGAAATTAGGATCACAAGAATATTTGTGGATAGATGAGTATTCTTTCAGATTTTTATCAATATATTGTATTTTAAAATAATTTTCTTAAAAGCTGCTATTTTGGAAAGTTTTCATTTTTTGAGAAATACTGTATTTGGGTTTGTGATTTAGAAATTAGGATACAAAATATTTGTGGATAGATGAGTATTCTTTCAGAATTTTTCATCAATATAGTATTGTTAAATAATTTTCTTAAAAACTGCTATTTTTGAAAGTTTTCATTTTTTTGAGAAATACTTTAGATTTGGGTTTGTGATTTAGAAATTAGGATCACAAGAATATTTGTGGATAGATGAGTATTCTTTCAGAATTTTTCATCAATATATTGTATTTTAAAATAATTTTCTTAAAAGCTGCTATTTTTGGAAAGTTTTCATTTTTTTGAGAAATACTGTAGATTTGGGTTTGTGATTTAGAAATTAGGATCACAAGAATATTTGTGGATAGATGAGTATTCTTTCAGAATTTTTCATCAATATATTGTATTTTAAAATAATTTTCTTAAAAGCTGCTATTTTTGGAAAGTTTTCATTTTTTTGAGAAATACTGTAGATTTGGGTTTGTGATTTAGAAATTAGGATAACAAAAATATTTGTGGATAGATGAGTATTCTTTCAGAATTTTAATCAATATATTGTATTGTTAAATAATTTTCTTAAAAGCTGCTATTTTTGGAAAGTTTTCATTTTTTTGAGAAATACTGTAGATTTGGGTTTGTGATTTAGAAATTAGGATAACAAAAATATTTGTGGATAGATGAGTATTCTTTCAGAATTTTTCATCATATATAGTATTGTTAAATAATTTTCTTAAAAGCTGCTATTTTTGGAAAGTTTTCATTTTTTTTGAGAAATACTGTAGATTTGGGTTTGTGATTTAGAAATTAAAATAAAAAAATATTTGTGGATAGATGAGTATTCTTTCAGAATTTTTCATCAATATATAGTATTTTAAATAATTTTCTTAAAAGCTGCTATTTTTGGAAAGTTTTCATTTTTTTGAGAAATACTGTAGATTTGGGTTTGTGATTTAGAAATTAGGATCACAAGAATATTTGTGGATAGATGAGTATTCTTTCAGAATTTTTAATCAATATATTGTATTTTAAAATAATTTTCTTAAAAGCTGCTATTTTTGGAAAGTTTTCATTTTTTGAGAAATACTGTAGATTTGGGTTTGTGATTTAGAAATTAGGATAACAAAAATATTGTGGATAGATGAGTATTCTTTCAGAATTTTTCATCAATATATAGTATTGTTAAATAATTTTCTTAAAAGCTGCTATTTTTGGAAAGTTTTCATTTTTTGAGAAATACTGTAGATTTGGGTTTGTGATTTAGAAATTAGGATCACAAGAATATTTGTGGATAGATGAGTATTCTTTCAGAATTTTTAATCAATATTGTATTTTAAAATAATTTTCTTAAAAGCTGCTATTTTTGGAAAGTTTTCATTTTTTGAGAAATACTGTAGATTTGGGTTTGTGATTTAGAAATTAGGATAACAAAAATATTTGTGGATAGATGAGTATTCTTTCAGAATTTTTCATCAATATATAGTATTGTTAAATAATTTTCTTAAAACTGCTATTTTTGGAAAGTTTTCATTTTTTTGAGAAATACTTTAGATTTGGGTTTGTGATTTAGAAATTAGGATAACAAAAATATTTGTGGATAGATGAGTATTCTTTCAGAATTTTTAATCAATATATTGTATTTTAAATAATTTTCTTAAAAGCTGCTATTTTTGGAAAGTTTTCATTTTTTTGAGAAATACTGTAGATTTGGGTTTGTGATTTAGAAATTAGGATAACAAAATATTTGTGGATAGATGAGTATTCTTTCAGAATTTTTCATCATATATAGTATTGTTAAATAATTTTCTTAAAAGCTGCTATTTTGGAAAGTTTTCATTTTTTTGAGAAATACTGTAGATTTGGGTTTGTGATTTAGAAATTAGGATAACAAAAATATTTGTGGATAGATGAGTATTCTTTCAGAATTTTTCATCAATATATTGTATTTTAAATAATTTTCTTAAAAGCTGCTATTTTTGGAAAGTTTTCATTTTTTTGAGAAATACTGTAGATTTGGGTTTGTGATTTAGAAATTAGGATAACAAAAATATTTGTGGATAGATGAGTATTCTTTCAGAATTTTTCATCAATATATAGTATTGTTAAATAATTTTCTTAAAAGCTGCTATTTTTGGAAAGTTTTCATTTTTTTTGAGAAATACTGTAGATTTGGGTTTGTGATTTAGAAATTAGGATAAAAAATTTGTGGATAGATGAGTATTCTTTCAGAATTTTTCATCAATATATAGTATTTTTAAATAATTTTCTTAAAACTGCTATTTTTGGAAAGTTTTCATTTTTTGAGAAATACTGTAGATTTGGGTTTGTGATTTAGAAATTAGGATAACAAAAATATTTGTGGATAGATGAGTATTCTTTCAGAATTTTTATCAATATATAGTATTGTTAAATAATTTTCTTAAAAGCTGCTATTTTTGGAAAGTTTTCATTTTTTTGAGAAATACTGTAGATTTGGGTTTGTGATTTAGAAATTAGGATAACAAAAATATTTGTGGATAGATGAGTATTCTTTCAGAATTTTTCATCAATATATAGTATTGTTAAATAATTTTCTTAAAAGCTGCTATTTTTGGAAAGTTTTCATTTTTTTTGAGAAATAATGTAGAATTTGGTTTGTGATTTAGAAATTAGGATAACAAGAATATTTGTGGATAGATGAGTATTCTTTCAGAATTTTTAATCAATATATGTATTTTAAATAATTTTCTTAAAAGCTGCTATTTTTGGAAGTTTTCATTTTTTGAGAAATACTGTAGATTTGGGTTTGTGATTTAGAAATTAGGATAACAAAAATATTTGTGGATAGATGAGTATTCTTTCAGAATTTTTCATCAATATATAGTATTGTTAAATAATTTTCTTAAAAACTGCTATTTTTGGAAAGTTTTCATTTTTTTGAGAAATACTGTTAGATTTGGGTTTGTGATTTAGAAATTAGGATACAAAAATATTTGTGGATAGATGAGTATTCTTTCAGAATTTTTCATCAATATATTGTATTGTTAAATAATTTTCTTAAAAGCTGCTATTTTGGAAAGTTTTCATTTTTTTGAGAAATACTGTAGATTTGGGTTTGTGATTTAGAAATTAGGATAACAAAAATATTTGTGGATAGATGAGTATTCTTTCAGAATTTTTCATCAATATATAGTATTGTTAAATAATTTTCTTAAAAGCTGCTATTTTTGGAAAGTTTTCATTTTTTTGAGAAATACTGTAGATTTGGGTTTGTGATTTAGAAATTAGGATAACAAAAATATTTGTGGATAGATGAGTATTCTTTCAGAATTTTTCATCAATATATTGTATTTTTAAATAATTTTCTTAAAAGCTGCTATTTTTGGAAAGTTTTCATTTTTTTGAGAAATACTGTAGATTTGGGTTTGTGATTTAGAAATTAGGATAACAAAAATATTTGTGGATAGATGAGTATTCTTTCAGAATTTTTCATCAATATATAGTATTGTTAAATAATTTTCTTAAAAGCTGCTATTTTTGGAAAGTTTTCATTTTTTTGAGAAATACTGTAGATTTGGGTTTGTGATTTAGAAATTTAAAGGATAAAAAATATTTGTGGATAGATGAGTATTCTTTCAGAATTTTTCATCAATATATAGTATTGTTAAATAATTTTCTTAAAAGCTGCTATTTTTGGAAAGTTTTCATTTTTTGAGAAATACTGTAGATTTGGGTTTGTGATTTAGAAATTAGGATAACAAAATATTTGTGGATAGATGAGTATTCTTTCAGAATTTTTCATCAATATATAGTATTGTTAAATAATTTTCTTAAAAGCTGCTATTTTTGGAAAGTTTTCATTTTTTTGAGAAATACTGTAGATTTGGGTTTGTGATTTAGAAATTAGGATAACAAAATATTTGTGGATAGATGAGTATTCTTTCAGAATTTTTCATCAATATATAGTATTGTTAAATAATTTTCTTAAAAACTGCTATTTTTGGAAAGTTTTCATTTTTTTTGAGAAATACTGTAGATTTGGGTTTGTGATTTAGAAATTAGGATCACAAGAATATTTGTGGATAGATGAGTATTCTTTCAGAATTTTAATCAATATATTGTATTTTAAAATAATTTTCTTAAAAGCTGCTATTTTTGGAAAGTTTTCATTTTTTTGAGAAATACTGTAGATTTGGGTTTGTGATTTAGAAATTAGGATCACAAGAATATTTGTGGATAGATGAGTATTCTTTCAGAATTTTTCATCAATATATTGTATTTTAAAATAATTTTCTTAAAAGCTGCTATTTTTGGAAAGTTTTCATTTTTTGAGAAATACTGTAGATTTGGGTTTGTGATTTAGAAATTAATAACAAAAATATTTGTGGATAGATGAGTATTCTTTCAGAATTTTTATCAATATATTGTATTGTTAAATAATTTTCTTAAAAGCTGCTATTTTTGGAAAGTTTTCATTTTTTTGAGAAATACTGTAGATTTGGGTTTGTGATTTAGAAATTAGGATAACAAAAATATTTGTGGATAGATGAGTATTCTTTCAGAATTTTTCATCAATATATAGTATTTTAAATAATTTTCTTAAAAGCTGCTATTTTTGGAAAGTTTTCATTTTTTTGAGAAATACTGTAGATTTGGGTTTGTGATTTAGAAATTAGGATAAAAAAATATTTGTGGATAGATGAGTATTCTTTCAGAATTTTTCATCAATATATAGTATTGTTAAATAATTTTCTTAAAAGCTGCTATTTTTGGAAAGTTTTCATTTTTTTTGAGAAATACTGTAGATTTGGGTTTGTGATTTAGAAATTAGGATCACAAGAATATTTGTGGATAGATGAGTATTCTTTCAGAATTTTAATCAATATATTGTATTTTAAAATAATTTTCTTAAAAGCTGCTATTTTTGGAAAGTTTTCATTTTTTGAGAAATAATGTAGATTTGGGTTTGTGATTTAGAATTAGGATAACAAAAATATTTGTGGATAGATGAGTATTCTTTCAGAATTTTTCATCAATATATAGTATGTTAAATAATTTTCTTAAAAGCTGCTATTTTTGGAAAGTTTTCATTTTTTTTGAGAAATACTGTAGATTTGGGTTTGTGATTTAGAAATTAGGATCAACAAGAATATTTGTGGATAGATGAGTATTCTTTCAGAATTTTTAATCAATATATTGTATTTAAAATAATTTTCTTAAAAGCTGCTATTTTTGGAAAGTTTTCATTTTTTTGAGAAATACTGTAGATTTGGGTTTGTGATTTAGAAATTAGGATAACAAAAATATTTGTGGATAGATGAGTATTCTTTCAGAATTTTTCATCAATATATAGTATTGTTAAATAATTTTCTTAAAAGCTGCTATTTTTGGAAAGTTTTCATTTTTTTGAGAAATACTGTAGATTTGGGTTTGTGATTTAGAAATTAGGATACACAAAAATATTTGTGGATAGATGAGTATTCTTTCAGAATTTTTATCAATATATTGTATTGTTAAATAATTTTCTTAAAAGCTGCTATTTTGGAAAGTTTTCATTTTTTTGAGAAATACTGTAGATTTGGGTTTGTGATTTAGAATTAGGATAACAAAAATATTTGTGGATAGATGAGTATTCTTTCAGAATTTTTCATCAATATATGTATTTTAAATAATTTTCTTAAAAGCTGCTATTTTTGGAAAGTTTTCATTTTTTTGAGAAATACTGTAGATTTGGGTTTGTGATTTAGAAATTAGGATAACAAAAATATTTGTGGATAGATGAGTATTCTTTCAGAATTTTTCATCAATATATAGTATTGTTAAATAATTTTCTTAAAAACTGCTATTTTTGGAAAGTTTTCATTTTTTTTGAGAAATACTTTAGATTTGGGTTTGTGATTTAGAAATTAGGATCACAAGAATATTTGTGGATAGATGAGTATTCTTTCAGAATTTTAATCAATATATTGTATTTTAAAATAATTTTCTTAAAAGCTGCTATTTTTGGAAAGTTTTCATTTTTTTGAGAAATACTGTAGATTTGGGTTTGTGATTTAGAAATTAGGATCACAAGAATATTTGTGGATAGATGAGTATTCTTTCAGAATTTTTCATCAATATAGTATTGTTAAATAATTTTCTTAAAAGCTGCTATTTTTGGAAAGTTTTCATTTTTTTGAGAAATACTGTAGATTTGGGTTTGTGATTTAGAAATTAGGATAACAAAAATATTTGTGGATAGATGAGTATTCTTTCAGAATTTTTCATCAATATATAGTATTGTTAAATAATTTTCTTAAAAGCTGCTATTTTTGGAAAGTTTTCATTTTTTTGAGAAATACTGTAGATTTGGGTTTGTGATTTAGAAATTAGGATAACAAAAATATTTGTGGATAGATGAGTATTCTTTCAGAATTTTTCATCAATATATAGTATTGTTAAATAATTTTCTTAAAAGCTGCTATTTTTGGAAAGTTTTCATTTTTTGAGAAATACTGTAGATTTGGGTTTGTGATTTAGAAATTAGGATAACAAAATATTTGTGGATAGATGAGTATTCTTTCAGAATTTTTCATCAATATATAGTATTGTTAAATAATTTTCTTAAAAGCTGCTATTTTTGGAAAGTTTTCATTTTTTGAGAAATACTGTAGATTTGGGTTTGTGATTTAGAAATTAGGATAACAAAAATATTTGTGGATAGATGAGTATTCTTTCAGAATTTTTCATCAATATATAGTATTGTTAAATAATTTTCTTAAAAACTGCTATTTTTGGAAAGTTTTCATTTTTTTTGAGAAATACTTAGATTTGGGTTTGTGATTTAGAAATTAGGATAACAAGAATATTTGTGGATAGATGAGTATTCTTTCAGAATTTTAATCAATATATTGTATTTTAAAATAATTTTCTTAAAAGCTGCTATTTTTGGAAAGTTTTCATTTTTTTGAGAAATACTGTAGATTTGGGTTTGTGATTTAGAAATTAGGATAACAAGAATATTTGTGGATAGATGAGTATTCTTTCAGAATTTTCATCAATATATAGTATTGTTAAATAATTTTCTTAAAAGCTGCTATTTTTGGAAAGTTTTCATTTTTTTGAGAAATACTGTAGATTTGGGTTTGTGATTTAGAAATTAGGATAACAAAAATATTTGTGGATAGATGAGTATTCTTTCAGAATTTTTAATCAATATATTGTATTGTTAAATAATTTTCTTAAAAGCTGCTATTTTTGGAAAGTTTTCATTTTTTTGAGAAATACTGTAGATTTGGGTTTGTGATTTAAAAATTAGGATAACAAAAATATTTGTGGATAGATGAGTATTCTTTCAGAATTTTCATCAATATATAGTATTGTTAAATAATTTTCTTAAAAGCTGCTATTTTTGGAAAGTTTTCATTTTTTTGAGAAATACTGTAGATTTGGGTTTGTGATTTAGAAATTAGGATAACAAAAATATTTGTGGATAGATGAGTATTCTTTCAGAATTTTTCATCAATATATAGTATTGTTAAATAATTTTCTTAAAAGCTGCTATTTTTGGAAAGTTTTCATTTTTTTGAGAAATACTGTAGATTTGGGTTTGTGATTTAGAAATTAGGATCACAAGAATATTTGTGGATAGATGAGTATTCTTTCAGAATTTTCATCAATATATAGTATTTTAAATAATTTTCTTAAAAGCTGCTATTTTGGAAAGTTTTCATTTTTTTGAGAAATACTGTAGATTTGGGTTTGTGATTTAGAAATTAGGATAACAAAATATTTGTGGATAGATGAGTATTCTTTCAGAATTTTTCATCATATATTAGTATTGTTAAATAATTTTCTTAAAAGCTGCTATTTTTGGAAAGTTTTCATTTTTTTGAGAAATACTGTAGATTTGGGTTTGTGATTTAGAAATTAGGATAACAAAATATTTGTGGATAGATGAGTATTCTTTCAGAATTTTTCATCAATATATAGTATTGTTAAATAATTTTCTTAAAAGCTGCTATTTTGGAAAGTTTTCATTTTTTGAGAAATACTTTAGATTTGGGTTTGTGATTTAGAAATTAGGATCACAAAAATATTTGTGGATAGATGAGTATTCTTTCAGAATTTTTAATCAATATATTGTATTTTAAATAATTTTCTTAAAAGCTGCTATTTTTGGAAAGTTTTCATTTTTTGATAAATACTGTAGATTGGGGTTTGTGATTTAGAAATTAGGATTAAAAAAATATTTTTGGATAGATGAGTATTCTTTCAGAATTTTTCATCAATATATAGTATTGTTAAATAATTTTCTTAAAAGCTGCTATTTTTGGAAAGTTTTCATTTTTTTGAGAAATACTGTAGATTTGGGTTTGTGATTTAGAAATTAGGATCACAAGAATATTTGTGGATAGATGAGTATTCTTTCAGAATTTTTCATCAATATATTGTATTTTAAAATAATTTTCTTAAAAGCTGCTATTTTTGGAAAGTTTTCATTTTTTTGAGAAATACTGTAGATTTGGGTTTGTGATTTAGAAATTAGGATAACAAGAATATTTGTGGATAGATGAGTATTCTTTCAGAATTTTTCATCAATATATAGTATTGTTAAATAATTTTCTTAAAAGCTGCTATTTTTGGAAAGTTTTCATTTTTTTGAGAAATACTGTAGATTTGGGTTTGTGATTTAGAAATTAGGATAACAAAAATATTTGTGGATAGATGAGTATTCTTTCAGAATTTTTCATCAATATATTGTATTGTTAAATAATTTTCTTAAAAGCTGCTATTTTTGGAAAGTTTTCATTTTTTTGAGAAATACTGTAGATTTGGGTTTGTGATTTAGAAATTAGGATAACAAAAATATTTGTGGATAGATGAGTATTCTTTCAGAATTTTTCATCAATATATAGTATTGTTAAATAATTTTCTTAAAAGCTGCTATTTTTGGAAAGTTTTCATTTTTTTGAGAAATACTGTAGATTTGGGTTTGTGATTTAGAAATTAGGATAACAAAATATTTGTGGATAGATGAGTATTCTTTCAGAATTTTTCATCAATATATAGTATTTTAAAATAATTTTCTTAAAAACTGCTATTTTTGGAAAGTTTTCATTTTTTTGAGAAATACTGTAGATTTGGGTTTGTGATTTAGAAATTAGGATCACAAGAATATTTGTGGATAGATGAGTATTCTTTCAGAATTTTTAATCAATATATTGTATTTTAAAATAATTTTCTTAAAAGCTGCTATTTTTGGAAAGTTTTCATTTTTTTGAGAAATACTGTAGATTTGGGTTTGTGATTTAGAAATTAGGATAACAAAAATATTTGTGGATAGATGAGTATTCTTTCAGAATTTTTCATCAATATATAGTATTGTTAAATAATTTTCTTAAAAGCTGCTATTTTTGGAAAGTTTTCATTTTTTTGAGAAATAATGTAGAATTTGGTTTGTGATTTAGAAATTAGGATCACAAGAATATTTGTGGATAGATGAGTATTCTTTCAGAATTTTTAATCAATATATTGTATTTTAAAATAATTTTCTTAAAAGCTGCTATTTTTGGAAAGTTTTCATTTTTTTGAGAAATACTGTAGATTTGGGTTTGTGATTTAGAAATTAGGATAACAAAAATATTTGTGGATAGATGAGTATTCTTTCAGAATTTTTCATCAATATATAGTATTGTTAAATAATTTTCTTAAAACTGCTATTTTTGGAAAGTTTTCATTTTTTTGAGAAATACTTTAGATTTGGGTTTGTGATTTAGAAATTAAAATACAAAAAAATATTTGTGGATAGATGAGTATTCTTTCAGAATTTTTCATCAATATATTGTATTGTTAAATAATTTTCTTAAAAACTGCTATTTTTGGAAAGTTTTCATTTTTTTTAGAAATACTGTAGATTTGGGTTTGTGATTTAGAAATTAGGATAACAAAAATATTTGTGGATAGATGAGTATTCTTTCAGAATTTTTCATCAATATATAGTATTGTTAAATAATTTTCTTAAAAGCTGCTATTTTTGGAAAGTTTTCATTTTTTTGAGAAATACTGTAGATTTGGGTTTGTGATTTAGAAATTAAAATAACAAAAATATTTGTGGATAGATGAGTATTCTTTCAGAATTTTTCATCAATATATAGTATTGTTAAATAATTTTCTTAAAACTGCTATTTTTGGAAAGTTTTCATTTTTTTGAGAAATACTGTAGATTTGGGTTTGTGATTTAGAAATTAGGATCACAAAATATTTGTGGATAGATGAGTATTCTTTCAGAATTTTTAATCAATATATTGTATTTTAAAATAATTTTCTTAAAAGCTGCTATTTTTGGAAAGTTTTCATTTTTTTGAGAAATACTGTAGATTTGGGTTTGTGATTTAGAAATTAGGATAACAAAAATATTTGTGGATAGATGAGTATTCTTTCAGAATTTTTCATCAATATATAGTATTGTTAAATAATTTTCTTAAAAATTGCTATTTTTGGAAAGTTTTCATTTTTTTTGAGAAATACTTTAGATTTGGGTTTGTGATTTAGAAATTAGGATCACAAGAATATTTGTGGATAGATGAGTATTCTTTCAGAATTTTTAATCAATATATTGTATTTTAAAATAATTTTCTTAAAAGCTGCTATTTTTGGAAAGTTTTCATTTTTTTGAGAAATACATTAGATTTGGGTTTGTGATTTAGAAATTAGGATCACAAGAATATTTGTGGATAGATGAGTATTCTTTCAGAATTTTTCATCAATATATAGTATTGTTAAATAATTTTCTTAAAAACTGCTATTTTTGGAAAGTTTTCATTTTTTTGAGAAATACTGTAGATTTGGGTTTGTGATTTAGAAATTAGGATAACAAAAATATTTGTGGATAGATGAGTATTCTTTCAGAATTTTTCATCAATATATAGTATTGTTAAATAATTTTCTTAAAAGCTGCTATTTTTGGAAAGTTTTCATTTTTTTGAGAAATACTGTAGATTTGGGTTTGTGATTTAGAATTTAGGATAAAAAATATTTGTGGATAGATGAGTATTCTTTCAGAATTTTTCATCAATATATAGTATTGTTAAATAATTTTCTTAAAAACTGCTATTTTTGGAAAGTTTTCATTTTTTGAGAAATACTGTAGATTTGGGTTTGTGATTTAGAAATTAGGATAACAAAAATATTTGTGGATAGATGAGTATTCTTTCAGAATTTTTCATCAATATATAGTATTGTTAAATAATTTTCTTAAAAGCTGCTATTTTTGGAAAGTTTTCATTTTTTTGAGAAATACTGTAGATTTGGGTTTGTGATTTAGAAATTAGGATAACAAAAATATTTGTGGATAGATGAGTATTCTTTCAGAATTTTTCATCAATATATAGTATTGTTAAATAATTTTCTTAAAAACTGCTATTTTTGGAAAGTTTTCATTTTTTTGAGAAATACTGTAGATTTGGGTTTGTGATTTAGAAATTAGGATCACAAGAATATTTGTGGATAGATGAGTATTCTTTCAGAATTTTTAATCAATATATTGTATTTTAAAATAATTTTCTTAAAAGCTGCTATTTTTGGAAAGTTTTCATTTTTTTGAGAAATACTTAGATTTGGGTTTGTGATTTAGAAATTAGGATCACAAGAATATTTGTGGATAGATGAGTATTCTTTCAGAATTTTTCATCAATATATAGTATTGTTAAATAATTTTCTTAAAAGCTGCTATTTTTGGAAAGTTTTCATTTTTTTGAGAAATACTGTAGATTTGGGTTTGTGATTTAGAAATTAGGATAACAAAAATATTTGTGGATAGATGAGTATTCTTTCAGAATTTTTCATCAATATATAGTATTGTTAAATAATTTTCTTAAAAACTGCTATTTTTGGAAAGTTTTCATTTTTTTGAGAAATACTGTAGATTTGGGTTTGTGATTTAGAAATTAGGATCACAAGAATATTTGTGGATAGATGAGTATTCTTTCAGAATTTTTCATCAATATATAGTATTTTAAATAATTTTCTTAAAAGCTGCTATTTTTGGAAAGTTTTCATTTTTTTGAGAAATACTGTAGATTTGGGTTTGTGATTTAGAAATTAGGATAACAAAAATATTTGTGGATAGATGAGTATTCTTTCAGAATTTTTCATCAATATTTAGTATTGTTAAATAATTTTCTTAAAAGCTGCTATTTTTGGAAAGTTTTCATTTTTTTGAGAAATACTGTAGATTTGGGTTTGTGATTTAGAAATTAGGATAACAAAAATATTTGTGGATAGATGAGTATTCTTTCAGAATTTTTCATCAATATATAGTATTGTTAAATAATTTTCTTAAAAACTGCTATTTTTGGAAAGTTTTCATTTTTTTGAGAAATACTTTAGATTTGGGTTTGTGATTTAGAAATTAGGATCACAAAAATATTTGTGGATAGATGAGTATTCTTTCAGAATTTTTAATCAATATATTGTATTTTAAAATAATTTTCTTAAAAGCTGCTATTTTTGGAAAGTTTTCATTTTTTTGAGAAATACTGTAGATTTGGGTTTGTGATTTAGAAATTAGGATAACAAAAATATTTTGGATAGATGAGTATTCTTTCAGAATTTTTCATCAATATATAGTATTGTTAAATAATTTTCTTAAAAACTGCTATTTTTGGAAAGTTTTCATTTTTTTGAGAAATACTTTAGATTTGGGTTTGTGATTTAGAAATTAGGATCACAAGAATATTTGTGGATAGATGAGTATTCTTTCAGAATTTTTAATCAATATATTGTATTTTAAAATAATTTTCTTAAAAGCTGCTATTTTTGGAAAGTTTTCATTTTTTTGAGAAATACTGTAGATTTGGGTTTGTGATTTAGAAATTAGGATCACAAGAATATTTGTGGATAGATGAGTATTCTTTCAGAATTTTTCATCAATATATAGTATTGTTAAATAATTTTCTTAAAAACTGCTATTTTTGGAAAGTTTTCATTTTTTTGAGAAATACTGTAGATTTGGGTTTGTGATTTAGAAATTAAAATAACAAAAATATTTGTGGATAGATGAGTATTCTTTCAGAATTTTTAATCAATATATTGTATTGTTAAATAATTTTCTTAAAAACTGCTATTTTTGGAAAGTTTTCATTTTTTTGAGAAATACTGTAGATTTGGGTTTGTGATTTAGAAATTAGGATAACAAAAATATTTGTGGATAGATGAGTATTCTTTCAGAATTTTTCATCAATATATAGTATTGTTAAATAATTTTCTTAAAAGCTGCTATTTTTGGAAAGTTTTCATTTTTTTGAGAAATACTGTAGATTTGGGTTTGTGATTTAGAAATTAGGATAAAAAATATTTGTGGATAGATGAGTATTCTTTCAGAATTTTTCATCAATATATAGTATTGTTAAATAATTTTCTTAAAACTGCTATTTTTGGAAAGTTTTCATTTTTTTGAGAAATACTGTAGATTTGGGTTTGTGATTTAGAAATTAGGATCACAAGAATATTTGTGGATAGATGAGTATTCTTTCAGAATTTTTCATCAATATATAGTATTGTTAAATAATTTTCTTAAAAGCTGCTATTTTTGGAAAGTTTTCATTTTTTTGAGAAATACTGTAGATTTGGGTTTGTGATTTAGAAATTAGGATAACAAAAATATTTGTGGATAGATGAGTATTCTTTCAGAATTTTTCATCAATATATAGTATTGTTAAATAATTTTCTTAAAAGCTGCTATTTTTGGAAAGTTTTCATTTTTTTGAGAAATACTGTAGATTTGGGTTTGTGATTTAGAAATTAGGATAACAAAAATATTTGTGGATAGATGAGTATTCTTTCAGAATTTTTCATCAATATATAGTATTGTTAAATAATTTTCTTAAAAACTGCTATTTTTGGAAAGTTTTCATTTTTTTGAGAAATACTGTAGATTTGGGTTTGTGATTTAGAAATTAGGATCACAAGAATATTTGTGGATAGATGAGTATTCTTTCAGAATTTTTAATCAATATATTGTATTTTAAAATAATTTTCTTAAAAGCTGCTATTTTTGGAAAGTTTTCATTTTTTTGAGAAATACTGTAGATTTGGGTTTGTGATTTAGAAATTAGGATAACAAAAATATTTGTGGATAGATGAGTATTCTTTCAGAATTTTTCATCAATATATAGTATTGTTAAATAATTTTCTTAAAAGCTGCTATTTTTGGAAAGTTTTCATTTTTTTGAGAAATACTGTAGATTTGGTTTGTGATTTAGAAATTAGGATCACAAGAATATTTGTGGATAGATGAGTATTCTTTCAGAATTTTTAATCAATATATTGTATTTTAAAATAATTTTCTTAAAAGCTGCTATTTTTGGAAAGTTTTCATTTTTTTGAGAAATACTGTAGATTTGGGTTTGTGATTTAGAAATTAGGATAACAAAAATATTTGTGGATAGATGAGTATTCTTTCAGAATTTTTCATCAATATATAGTATTGTTAAATAATTTTCTTAAAACTGCTATTTTTGGAAAGTTTTCATTTTTTTGAGAAATACTGTAGATTTGGGTTTGTGATTTAGAAATTAGGATAAAAAAATATTTGTGGATAGATGAGTATTCTTTCAGAATTTTTCATCAATATATTGTATTGTTAAATAATTTTCTTAAAACTGCTATTTTTGGAAAGTTTTCATTTTTTTTAGAAATACTGTAGATTTGGGTTTGTGATTTAGAAATTAGGATAACAAAATATTTGTGGATAGATGAGTATTCTTTCAGAATTTTTCATCAATATATAGTATTGTTAAATAATTTTCTTAAAACTGCTATTTTTGGAAAGTTTTCATTTTTTTGAGAAATACTGTAGATTTGGGTTTGTGATTTAGAATTTAGGATAAAAAAATATTTGTGGATAGATGAGTATTCTTTCAGAATTTTTCATCAATATATAGTATTGTTAAATAATTTTCTTAAAAACTGCTATTTTTGGAAAGTTTTCATTTTTTTGAGAAATACTGTAGATTTGGGTTTGTGATTTAGAAATTAGGATAACAAAAATATTTGTGGATAGATGAGTATTCTTTCAGAATTTTTCATCAATATATAGTATTGTTAAATAATTTTCTTAAAAACTGCTATTTTTGGAAAGTTTTCATTTTTTTGAGAAATACTTTAGATTTGGGTTTGTGATTTAGAAATTAGGATCACAAGAATATTTGTGGATAGATGAGTATTCTTTCAGAATTTTTAATCAATATTTTGTATTTTTTAATAATTTTCTTTAAAACTGCTATTTTTGGAAAGTTTTCATTCTTTTGAGAAATATTGTAGATATGGGTTTGTGATTTAGATATTAGGATAACAAGAATATTTGTGAATAGATGAGTATTCTTTTAGAATTTATCATCAATATATTGTAGTTTTAAATAATTTTTTTAAAAGCTGCTATTTTTGGAAAATTTTCATTTTTTTGAGAAATACTGTAGATTTGGGTTTGTGATTCAGAAATTAGTATAAAAAGAATATTTGTGGATATATGAGTGCTCTTTAAGAATTTTTCATCAATATGTTGTATTTTTAAATAATTTTCTTAAAAGCCTCTATTTTTGGATTTTTTTATTTTTTAGAGAAATTTTATTGATTTGAGTTTGTGATTTAGAAATTAGGATAACAAGAATATTTGTAAATAGATGAGTATTCTTTCAGAGTTTTTCATCAATAAGTAGTATTTTTAAATAATTTTCTTAAAAAGGGTTATTTTTGGAAGTTTTTCATTTTTTTGAGAAATTCTGTAGATTTGGGTTTTTGAATTAGAAAATTGGATAACAATAATATTTGTGGATAGATGAGTATTTTTTCAGAGATTTTCATGAATAAGTTGTATTTTTAAATAATTTTCCTAAAACCTGCTATTTTTGGAAAGTTTTCATTTTTTGAGAAATTTTATAGCTTTGAGTTTGTGATTTAGAAATTAGGATAACAATAATATTAGTGGATAGATAAGTATTCTTTCAGAGTTTTTCATCTAGGTTGTAATTTTAAATAATTTTCATAAAAACTGCTATTTTTGGAAAGTTTTCTTTTTTTTGAGAAATATTGTAGATTTGTCTTTGTGATTTAGAAATTTGGATAACAATAATATTTGTGGATAGATGAGTATTCTTTCAGAATTTTTCATCAATATATTGTATTTTAAAATAATTTTCGTAAAGGCTGCTATTTTTGGGAATTTTCATTTTTTTTTTTGAAATACTGTAGATTTGGGTTTGTGATTTATAAATTAGGATAACAAGAATATTTTTGGATAGATGAGTGCTCTTTAAGAATTTTTCATCAATATATTTTATTTTTGAATAATTTTCATAAAAATTGCTATTTTTGGAAATTTTTCATTTTTTGAGAAATTTTATAGATTTGATTTTTGATTTAGAAATTAGGATAACAAGAATATTAGTGGATAGATGAGTATTCTTTCAGAGTTTTTCATCAATAGGTTGTATTTTTAAATAATTTTCATAAAAACTTCTATTTTTGGAAAGTTTTCATTTTTTTGAGAAATACTGTAGATTTGGGTTTGTGATTTAGAAATTAGAATAACAAGAATATTATTGGATAGATGAGTATTCTTTTAGAGTTTTTCATCAATAGGTTGTATTTTTAAATAATTTTAATAAAAACTATTATTTTTGGAAAGTTTTTATTTTTTTGAGAAATACTGTAGATTTGGGTTTATGATATAGAAATAAGGATAACAAGATTATTTGTGGATAGATGAGTATTCTTTCAGAATTTTTTATCAATATATTGTATTTTTAAATAATTTTCTTAAAAACTGCTATTTTTGGAAAATTTTCATTTTGCTTAGAAATATTGTAGATTTGGTTTGTGATTTAGAAATTTGGATAACAAGAATATTTATGGATAGATGAGTATTCGTTAAGAATTTTTCATTTTGTATTTTTAAATAATTTTCTTAAAAGCTGCTACTTTTGGAAAGCTTTCATTTTTTTACAGAAATATTGTAGATTTGGGTATGTGATTTATAAATTAGGATAACAAGAATATTTGTGGATAGATGAGTATTCTTTAAGAGTTTAAGTTGTATTTTTAAATAATTTTTTTAAAAACTGCTATTTTTGAAAAGTTTTCATTTTCTTAAAAAATATTATAGATTTCGGTTTTTGATTTAAAAACTAGGATAACAAGAATATTAGAGGATAGATGAGTATACCTTTAGAGTTTTTCATCTATAAGTTGTATTTTAAAATAATTTTCATAAAAACTGATATTTTTAGAAATTTTTCATTTTTTTGAGAATTACCGTAGATTTGGTTTTGTGTTTTAGAAATTAGGATAACTTTTTCACAAAATAAAAAACTTTCTTAAGCCTTGTGCATTTAACTAAAATTACCTACATAATGAAACAGGTGGAATGTGAATTTTGGTTTCTTTCTGTTTATTCGGTCCATTAATTTGGACTAAGGTATAATCGAATTATAAATGACATATTACTAAATGTTTTGTTTGAAATAGTTGGTGTCCACTGTCCACAGTTCATACCTTAGTTTTAAAAAGGCTTAAGAAACTTTGTGCTAGTTCTTTGATCACATGGTTTAACAAGAGATCAATGTTTTTACCTAAAAACAGAAAAGGAATGCACCAGCTGGTGAGAAGCCAGAAGTAGTGAGAACACATCTAAGGAACATGGTGATTATGCCTGAAATTATTGGAAGCATCATCGGTGTGTACAACGGAGAAACGTTTAACCAGATCGAGATTAAACCGGAGATGATGGGACACTACCTTGCGGAGTTCTCAATCGAGATTAAACCGGAGATGATGGGACACTACCTTGCGGAGTTCTCAATCGAGATTAAACCGGAGATGATGGGACACTACCTTGCGGAGTTCTCAATTTCTTACAAACCGGTTAAGCACGGTAGGCCTGGTCAGGGTGCTACACCCTCCTCTAGGTTTATTCCTCTCAAGTGAAGCCATTACAAGACTCCATGCTATTTTCTACCTTATCTTTTATTTTATTTTACACATCTAATTCTATCTTCTTTAGTTGACTCTATTGTCTTACAAAAATTCGAATTATTTTCTTTTTTTAATTAACACCATGGGGTTTAAACTCGAGTTAAAGTATGAAATTTACTTGATTTTACACATGTTTATGTATCAGCCATGATATCTCATAAACTCAAGGAGTTGTAATAGTGGAACCTTTCTTTAGGTCAAAAGCAACATCGTGCCGTGAGAAAGACGTAAGTCTCACAAAAAAATGCCAAAGCAAAAAGTATATAATAAAAAAACACAAAATCACAGTGAAGAGAGACACTTCTACTTTTATTAATGAGCTTGACTTGGTTCTAGTTATAACTCAAGAGACCCCAATCTTATGATATCTCGTCTTCCAAGCTACATTTCTTCTCCACCAAAAGCAACTGAAACTCACTAGCTTTTTCCTCTAACCCAACATCTCTAAAAGCATTCAAAATCCTCAAACAAGCAGAACCATCAAACTCCGTCGTTTTAGACTCCTTCCACTGATCCACAACCTCCCCAGCTTCTCTCAAACAACCAAGCATCAGATAAGACGAAACAACACATATGTAGCTTCTGCTGCTCAGCTTCTGGTTAGTGTTCCTCAGAGACTTCCAAATCTGATCTACCATACCCTTGTTTCCTAACCCAGTGTGAAGAATCATAAGAAAGTCATACGTCACCCACTCTCTTTGCGAAATAGACTTCTCAGACTCAACAGGTGAGCTGGACTCTGCATTCGTTAACCGACTACTGTTAATGTAGACACTAGTAAGATCAATATACCTAGCCCAACCCTCGTTTGAACCGCCCTCACGCCTCATCTCCTCAAGAATCCTTCTCAGCTCATCAATATCAAACCTCGCAGCACATGAACTCAGCCAGAGATTGTAAGTAAAAATGTCAGGGGAAACGTTTCTGCCCTTCATCACTTCGATAACATCCCTTACTTTCTCAACTTCCCCTACCGACATGTACAGAGTCATCATCTCGTTGTACGTGATGGCACCGAAGGTGAGACTATCGCTCTCGATGATTCTCTTGAACAGGGCCTCGGCTCGTTCGGTTTGCTTGGAAGCAGCGTAAGCGTGGAGGAGAGAGGTATAGGTTTCAGGTGTCTTTGAAGGTGGTTGCAAGCCTTCGAAGTAGCGCTCAGCTGCATCGATTCCAAAGACTTTTGAGATCAGATCTATACGCGATGCGTAGTCAGCATCTGAGATGTTGGTTTCTTCATGCTGAACCAAATACTCTGTAACCTGTAATAAGACTTGAAATAAGCTCCTAGAAGTACGCAGAGCAATACGATTATGTGCATACATAAACGGACTTAACAAGTATAAAGTTGAAAACTTTGTCTGAAAATTCAAGAACCCATCAGAAGAAAACAGACATAACAAGTAACTCGAGAGTGTGTTTGTGCATAAAGAGACAAAACAAGTATAAAGTTGAAAACTTTGTCTGAAAAATTGTGCATACATAAACGGACATAACAAGAATAAAGTTGAAAACTTTGTCTGAAAATTCAAGAACCCATCAGAAGAAAACAGACATAACAAGTAACTCGAGAGTGTGTTCGTGCATAAAGAGACAAAACAAGTATGAAGTTGAAAAGTTTGTCTGAAAAATTGTGCATGCATAAACGGACTTAACAAGTATAAAGTTGAAAACTTTGTCGGAAAATTCAAGAACCATCAGAAGAAAACAGACATAACAAGTACCTAGAGAGTGTGTTTGTGCATAAAGAGACAAAACAAGTATAAAGTTGAAAACTTTGTCTGAAAATTTTTAAGCTTTGTGAGCTTTATCCTCAAGTCCGATGCTTACGTATGATGAAAATGATAGAAACTTACCTCTAGAGCGTGTTTGTAACGGCGAGTTCTTCTGAGCTCCTTGGAGATCTCTCGAAGTTCGTTGACTGTAATCTGATTCCCTTCGCCAACCCATTTCTCGAGAACGGTCGTCGCGCTCCGCTTCGGTAGTCTCAATCTGAAAATCCTGCTCCTCAGATCGTCTTTCTCCTCAGAATCCTCGACAATTGAGCCTCCGATTGCCGCGTCAGCACTGTACGGCTTTGAGAAACGTGAAGATTCGGCGTTTCGAGTGAGATTGCTTCCGACAGTCAATCGACTAGATTAAAAAAAAGACAGAACCGTAAGAAGAATCTTGTCGGAGAAACAAAAACAGAATCAGTAAGAAAATAAACGACAGAAACTCACCCTCTAATGGTACGGAAGATCGAGCGAGTTGCCATTGAATGATTCTCTCAGTTCGTTGCGAGTCTTGTGACCAAAAGATCTAAAACGATCGATCACTTACTAATGTGTCAAATGGTGTATAATGGGCCTATATTCATAGGCCCATTAGCTCTTGCGTGTTTTCTCGTTGCAATATTTGACTTATTTTGGGTATGGGCCGTATGGCAATAGTTTTAAAATAAATAAATCAAGCTAATATTGATAAGACTCTGAACATCAACATTCAGTACAAATCCTGGTGAGGCAAATTAAAAGAGAGAAGCTGAAAAACAAAACAACAATAAAAATAAAAGAATCATCTTCCTACATAATAGTTTTCTGAAACTATGACATAAATAAATGAGGCTCCATTAGAGATTAGAAAGTCAAAACGGCAGCGTATAGAATAACGGCGATGGATCCAGCGAAAACGGTGTATTGGTTGAAAACGGCACTGCTCTGCTGTGACGGACCAGGAGCTTCTGATGGCGAGTCTGATATGGAAGACGGAGTCACTGCTGCGGAATCGATGGAAGGAGAATCCGCTTGAGGTAGTGATGGAGGAGACGCGACGGAGGATTCTGGTGTCGGTGTTTTAGACGGAGAAGGAGAGATAACTCGCCTTCCTCCGCCTATAAACGGAGCTGGAGAAGGAGACTCCATCGCTGAAGCGATCAGTAGACAGCTGAGAATCAGAAACCCAAGGACTTTCGAGATCGACATTTCAAAGTGGGTGTTTTGATTGTAAGAGAGAGGGAATAGTATGGTGGCTATGGATTATTTGCTCTGTTGGTGATTAAGACTAATTGTGTTGTACCTCTTTATATAGGTGTAAAGTGGGGTCCACTGTTTGTCTGAATACAAGCGTGTTAAATCTTTATCGTTAGATTAAAAGAAATGTGGAAACGATAGAATCGGACGGCTAAAATAACGCGGTAACGGCTCGTTGGAAACATCTACGTCCAGGTGGCAGTAAAGGAACCGCGTGATTTGTGTCTAATTAAATGAAATATGACCGTTGTCTGAAGAGCTTTTTTTTTTTGGTTCCTGAACATGTCTGAAGAGCTTTATTTCCTTCTATAACGGTCAGTCGGGTTTTTTTCCGGGAAAAAGGTGTTTGCTTTGCTCGTGAGATTTCTTTTAGAAAAATCGTTGGGCCTTCGTGTAAGGCATTGGACATTTGGTTTGTTAGTTTTAACAGGTCATGGCATAGGGAGAGTTTGGATGAGGACAAGTCACAATACCAAAGGCCAAACTATAGAAGCATTTGGATTGGGTCGTTGGGATCATGATAACGCAGTATAACAAATTTATAACATAGAATGGGCCGGTCTCGAGCATAAGCGAGGGAACCGACCGTTTAGAGCATCATATTTTAAGCGAAAAATTTAATTGTATATAGGGCATAAAATTTGTTTTACATGAATAATAAAAACATAAAATTTTAAATAAGCTTAGGGCATTAAAAAAAAATTGAGAATGTTGGACCGACACTACAAAGTTTGAAGATGCATGTTTTTATGGAAAGTACCACGTCACCCTTCTAGATTGGACGTAAAACATAGCATGCAGACAGGAAATTTTGGACGGCAATATCTATAACTACAAGACTACAAAACATTAGAGCACCTGCAATGGAGTCTCTTGCCAATTTTTTAGCTCCAAAACCTAGGTAAAATATAATAAACAATTCGATGGGTCCTGCAATATATTAAGGATTGGCTTCTTCAAATCCTTCTCTAAGAATCAATTCCTTGGAGTATTGTAACTGTTCGCGGGGCCCGCTGTTAGGTGGTAGCCCACCATTGATAAAAAAAAAATTCAACTGAAAAAAAAAATTAATAATAAAAAAATAAAAAAAAAAAGTTCTAAGAATTTTTAACCCAATATCACGGTTGCGGATAGTCTTAGGCTCTTAGCTTTGTTAAAATGTGAAAACTGTTAACGTTATCATATCCTCACAAATCCCAACACCACTAAGGCATCAAGACTAACTAGTTTATCCTCTGATCTTTCTTTAAAGTTTAAATTATTTTATTTTTAATGGTCTATGTTTACCGTATCAACACATGAATGATAACTTTCTTAATCCGTTGAGTCCTTTGGTTCATAAAAACAAAGTTTATTTAACATAGGTTTATAAGTTTGTAGGGAAGACTACAAATCGGTTTTATTCTTCTTCGCACATCGTTTTATTATTCTTCACATTTAATACAAAACAACACATCCCAAACCAGTGATTCTTGCCACGAGTCCTTTATGACTTAAACCAAAGTCCTACACTCTGCAGCCTGAGGGTCCCACATCGCCGGTAAAAGGTATTTCCTACCGGCGAGACCCAAAGCGTTGTAACTCGCTCCGGTAGTCTTGTCCACTAGAACACGACCCGGGTAACCTGGGTAAGCACCGGACCCAAACCTGTCGACACAAAACGAGGCGGGTTCTTGTTCCCCATTAACGGCGTTAACCAGTAGCGTCGCGAGGTTAATAATCATTCCGTCAACTCCAACATCACCGTTGGGTGCGATCAACGGGGGAGACTGAGCTCCGGATAAAGGCTGATGAAATGGCCATGAGCAGTAGCCAGGACACTGCTCTTCAGAGTTTCCCACCCAGACGTAAGCTCCACCGTCAAGGGAACTTGACTTTGACCCGTGCGTCCCGCACCGGTTCATACAAAACCCCTCAACGGTCACGTCTTTCGCCGTCAAAGTCCTTACACTGATAAGTCCCTGTCAAAACTTATTGAAAAATGTAATCATGTAAATTCAATATACCAAAATCAATTGTCTTTTAAAATATTGATGAATAGAGAATAGTTGCACATTTCATAAACGCACTTAGTTTCCTTTACATTTTATCATCATTTTACAAAAGCATAGTTGTCTTTCGATCATGCACCAACTCAGCGAATACACAGAGAAAAGTTCTTCAAGTTTGTGGTACATGCATCGATCGTATTAATCGAACGTACAATAGATTCCAAAAAAGATATATTGACTTCCAAACTACAAATTTAATCGAACCACAAAACAACACATATTGGACATACTAGCTGACTGTTTCGGAATTCCATAGATCGGTTTGCTACTAACACCATTATGCATAATTGATATTGGTTTCATAGAAATCCTACTAAAGTATGTAAATTTGACAAATAGGCTTTTATTAGAAATGTTACCTATTATAAAAAATAATGCATTCCAGATGACAATATTTATATTTTATTTTTGTCAATCAACGTGTTTGATATTTTATGTAAATCAAATTTTAGGTTAGACTAACTTACGTCACAAAAGTTTCTTTCATTAAATATTTTTTCCATCAATTTATACTATTTTGTGTGTTTCATCAAGTCTTAATTAATTTAGTCTCTGGTTGATTAATATAATTTTTCCAATCAATATAGTGATATGGAACTTTTTTTTTTGGTAAACATAGTGATATGGAACTTTCCACTTTCTTATCGGGAAAATCGCATAAAAAACTTTGAAAATGTCACTTACTAGTACTTTAAACCTTGAAATTTTTTCACTAACATTTTTAACCTTTAAAGTGACATTTTTATTATTAAAAATCTCCAAAGAAGAAAAATGACCGGCTGAACAGGTTAAAAACAATTTTTTTTTAAAAAAATAATTATTTAATTAATAAAATAAACAAAAACAATTAATAAAAATCAAAAAATTTAACAAAAAACTCATAAATTAAAAAAAAAATATTTAAAAAATTAAATAAAAAATAACAAAAAATCAAAAAAATAAATAAGATCAAATTAAAATGGAGAAAAGTAAAAAAAAATATAAATTTCAAAAAAAAAGTGAAAATTCAAAAAAAAAAAATTCATTTTCAAATTTTTTTTTTATCAACACTCATTTTCAAATATAATGTCAGAAATTATCATTGGAGATATGCCAAAAACCATATCATTGGAGATATGCCAAAAACAGTCATATCTCCAATGACGGTTTTTGGCATATCTTCAATGATAATTTCCGATATTATATTTGAAAATAAAAAAAAAACTTTTTTGAATTTTCAATTTTTTGAAATTTATTATTATTTTTTCTGTATTTTAATTTGATCTTATTTATTTTTGAATTTTTAGTTATTTTTTATTTAATTTTCTAAATCTTTATTTATTTGTCTCACTTTTTTTTAATTTATGAGTTTTTTTGTTAAATTTTTCGATTTTTATTAATTTTTTTATTTATTAATTAAATAATTATTTTTTGAAAAAAAAACTGTTTTTAACCTGTTCAGCCGGTTAATTTTCTTCTTTGGAGGTTTTTTATGATAAAAATGTTACTTTCAAGGTTAAAAGTGTTAGTGAAAAAACTTCAAGGCTTAAAATGCTAGCAAGTGACACTTTCAAGATTTTTTATGCGATTTTCTTCTTTTTTATTTGAAAGCTAAATGTTTTTCACCAAGTCATGACAATTAATGTGTGTTTGGGTGTGATGAGCGTGCGTGTGGATTTATATATGTAATTGCCATTGTGATTTATAGGACTGAAAACTGATTAAAAGGCGTCAAAAACAAGAAATAACATCAAGGCCCTGCAATTTTTGTTGGCATGAAATGTTGCACGCTTAACATGTTTTAATATATGCTTGTGAAAGCGATAAAATTGTACGTGAAACGAGATCATTAATTCATAGATGCATGCATATGGCCTAACGTACTAATTCATTGATTGTAGTTGTTATCCATTTGGAAATCTGCAATCAATTGATTAAGGAGAACCATGACTAATTGAAACAAAAACAGGACTAAATTTTTTAATAAAAACAACAAATTAACAAGTAATATTGATATGCAATTTTGAAAGGGGGGGGGGGGGGGGGGGGGGGGGGGGGGGGGGGGGGGGGGGGGGGGGGGGGGGATGAGATGTGGGATTATAAAGTCTAAATGGATTAATATATGTCGGAGAAGCCAATTAAACTTACCAAGCAGTGTTAGCATATCCATTCCCCTCCATAACTTAACTTTCGATTTTTGAGGGTAACGTAACAGTCTTTATTGTGGGAAAATGTTGTATGCATGCCCACTTGAATCATGCCTCTCTCCTTTTCCCTTATTTGGCCAAAGAATGTAAAAGTTGCAGCATGCATATATATTCGAAACAATAAATAAAAACATGAAACATGTTCATTATATTGAGTGGCTTCAAAATTGCGCTGAAAAGTTTAAAGATGCCTTTCACATCGAAGTCATCGTAGTTTTATCGCATAAGTTGTAATGAGCACAGTTATAAGGTGATAACGAGACTGGTTCAACAGCTACAATAATTGACCATTTCTATCGACAAGAGATACTGAAAAAGACTAGGGAAAGTAACGTAACTAGGCCAATCAAAATATTAAGAACTTATATACAATAAAGTATATAGATAAAAAAAAAAAAGGTTAAAAAAGGGATAAACTTTTTTCCGGAAAGAAAATGTGAAAAGCTCTGGTACCACACACCATATTTATCTAACAACAGATTCGAATTCGGATCTCTTAAAGATTCATGCAATGATTCGTGCCATCCGACCACAGACGCGTGGTTAAGTGTATAGATAAAGATCAGTCGTCTTAAGTTGAATCCTCTTGTCCTCTGATCACTATACTCGTCTGCATTCGACATGTACCGGAAATTTGATCAAACCCACAGGAGCTTCAATAATTATTAGTTCGCACAACCAACCAATACATTCATTCCTTTTCACTTTTGCCAAAATGTTGATAACCTAGACATAATGCAACGTAATTAATATAGATAACTAAAAGTTCAAAAATAAAAAGATAACTACAATATTGTCAAAGTCTTTTGAGAAATGTGAATTGCCACTAAGTAGATTAGTTAAGCGAATATTAGTGCATCATGCATGAAGCAACAAAAGGTTTTATCACTATTTCTTTAAGTAAAAGTCCTAAGAAAGTCAAAAGAGTATATATGCATTATCTTTGGACAAGTTGGGTTTATTAATCAATCACTAATCTTGTGAGGTACGTTGGTCTTATATTGCCGCCGACCGACCGACCGACCAGCTTCTCATGTTGGCTAACCAATCTCTATACACAGTTTGGTCCCAGTTCTCTTGCCGTGCATTAAGTAACAGAGGTAAGTGAAAGTCCTAACAAAATCAATGAGTATATATGCATATAATCTTTGGATAAGTTGGGGTTATTAATAAATCACTAATCTTGTGAGGTACGTTGGTCTTATATTGCCAATGTTCAATCACATATTTCAGTGGTTATCCTTAAAGACAAACTAGATTGGACGTAAAACATGACATGCTGAAAACTTTGGACGCCAATATCTATAAGCATTAGCTTTGTTAAAAGGTGTAAAACTACTATGTTTTCATATCCCCACAAATCCCAACACCACCAAGGCATCAAGAGCTAACTACTTATCCTCTAATCCTCCTTTAAAGTTTAAATAAATTTATTTCTAATGGTCTATGTTTACCTTATCAACACACGATGGTTCTTAAAACAAATTTTATTAACATTGGTTTATAAGTTTGTAGGGGAAACTAAAAATCGGTTTTATTATTCTTTCACATATCATACATACAAAACAACACTAGAAACATCTTCTTAAAGAAAAAACATAAATAAAGAAAAGAAAAGCAGCACATCCCCGAACCAGACGGGATATATATCTACAACTTTATTTGTCTCCCAAGTCATTATTGCCACGAGTCTTTTAAACCAAAGTCTTACACTTTGAAGTCTGAGGGTCCCACATAGCTGGTAAAAGATATTTCCTACCGGCTAGACCCAAAGCATTATAACTCGCTCCGGTAGTCTTGTCCACGAGAACCCGACCCGGGTAACCGGGGTAAGCACCGGACCCGAACATCCCAGTACATGTCGAGACGGCTTCTTGATTCGTCACGGTGTTAACCAGTAGCGTCGCCAGGTTGATAATCATTCCGTCAACTCCGACGTCACCGTTAGGCGCGATCAACGGCGGAGTCTGAGGTCCGTATAACGGCTGGTGAAACGGCCACGCGCAGTAGCCAGGACACTGCTCTTCAGAGTTTCCAACCCAAAGGTAAGCTCCACCGTCCACGGTGCTTGACTTCGACCCGTGGGTCCCGCACCGGTTCATACAAAACCCCTCAACGGTCACGTCTTTCGCCGTTAAAACGGCTGTTATCGACCCAACACCACCTCCCTTAAGTTTGCCTGACAGAGGTCGGAGGTGAGGACTTTTTAAGGATTTTCCGAGAGGGTAGTCCTCGAGGAGGAGCTGTTTACCGAGGACGATCGTTGACGCGCCGCCTTTGTACTTCTCCGTCGTCTTCCACCACGACGCCACGGAGGGATCTTTTGCGGCGGCGGCGGCGGAGTTGAGAGAGCGGATGAAGTCGACGATGACGGTCCGTTGGATTGGTGTGAATTTTCCGTACCAAACGATATTGAGATTGATGTTTTTTTGGACTGAATTGCTGATATTGAGACTGATGTTTCCTTTGAAGAGAGTAGCGTTTAACTTCAGCAGTTGATGCTCGACCGACACGGCGGAGGAGAAACCGACGGTGGCGGATATGAGTACAAGAAGAGCGGCTAAACGGTAAGTATAGGCCATATCCGGAGAAGAGAGAGAGGTTTTTTGTTTTAAGTTGGGGTTTATGGAAGCAACTAAAGTCTATATTTATAGCAAATTTTGAACGGGGCATAGCTATTGCAGGTACGTCCCTATTGCAGAGGGCGTCCGTGTCAACGTATGCCATGAGTTAATATTTAATTGGTTTACGCAAGGATATTTTCATAATTATATATATTTTTAAAATGTTATGACTACAATGATGAACACTTCCGTGCATGTCAGAATAATGTTTATAATATTTACAATGAAAAGTTCATGTCTGAAGATATTGAAAGATGTAATCATGTAAATTCAATAGACCAAAATCAATTGCCTTTAAAAATATTGATGAATAGAGAATACTTGTATTACATAAATTTTGGAACATACCGAGTTTCCTTTACATTTTATCATCATTACAAAAGCATAGGTGTGTTTGGATCACCAACTCAACGAATACACAGATGAAAATACTTCAAGTTTCTGAGATACATCGATCGTATTCAACGAACAATAGTTTCAAATGATAAATATTGACCTCCAACCTATGAGTTTAATTGAACCACATAACAACACATATTGGACATACTAGCTAGCTGATTGTTTTCGGTGTTCCATATACTGGTTTGTCAATAACACCATGCATTATGCATAACTGATATGGTTTTCTGATAATAACTGTGCATCCTGGAATCATTATCCGTGAATTTTTTTATCAATATCGCATATGTTGTAAGTAACTGATCATCATATCTAATAGAATTAGAAATTATATAATGATGTGATGTGTTACCTAGCATTAAAAAAACAAGAACTGTGCATTATGAATGATACTATCTCTAGTTAAATTAATGTTACATCTTAATAATTCATGCAACACGTTTGTTTTATTTCAGAAACTGTAGAGGGACAATTACTTTGCAGTTTCCGATTTAACAGATTTATATTAGGTTTTCACCTTTATAACTACGGAATCTTGTCAGTGTGGTAGAAAAATATAAATCCTAAAAAGTATTTAAATTTGATAAATAGGCATTTATTAGAAGTGTTACTTCTTATAAAAAATTATGCATGCCAGATGACAATCATTATATTTTATTTTGTCAATCAACGTGTTTGATATTTTATGTGATAATCAAATTTTAGGTTAGACTATCTTTCACCAAATAATTTTCCATCAATTTAAATTATTGTGTGTGTTCATTGAATTTAAATTAATTTTGGTCTCTGGTTGATTAATATAATTTTCCAACCAATATAGTTCAGCCAATATAGTGATATGGATATGAACCAATACAAAAGCTAATTGTTTGCCACCAAGTCATAACAGGTAATGTGTGTTTGGGTGAGATGAACGTGCGTGTGGATATATATGTAACTGCGAATGTGATTCGTAGGGCTGAAAACTTATTAAAAGGCGTCATAAATATGAAATAACACCAAAGCCTTGCAATATTTTGTTGGCATGAAATGTCACACGCTTTAGATTTTTTAATATGCTTGTGAAAGTTACAAAATATACATAAAACGAGCAATCGTACATAATGAACAAGCTCATTCATAGATGCGTACATATGTCCTAACGTACTGATTCATTGATTGTAGTTGTTCTCCATTTGGAATCTACAAATTATTGATTAAGAACCAGGAATTATTTTTGATTAAAACAAAAAAGATAACAAGTACTATGTGGTTGTATTTAGGGAAAATTAGAAAAAATAGAACAAGGACTATTGTATTTTTGGTCTATATTTCTAATTTTCCCTTGTATTTATTTAATTCTACTTAGTGGAAATATTTGAAATTTGAAAAGGGAAAAATAAAGATGAGATATGAGATAATTATGCATATGTATATATGTCGGATAAGTCAATTAAACTTAGACCATCTTTATCGCAAGTTCTTAGTAGAGGTTTTAAACAAAAGTAGGCATTTAATTAAATCAAAATAAATGAAAATTAAAGTAACCGATCCTTAATACAGAGTTTTGACAACCGACTATAGAGAGATTTCTTAATACACGTGTCACCAGGCTGTTATTTAGGAACTTTTTTATTTTCTCTTTTTTCTTTCTTTTCTCTTCTTTCTCTTCTTTCTCTCCTCTTCTCTCGTGTTCGTCGACTCAAAGAAAAACGACAGAGATGCCCGCTTGATCGCCGGCGTTCTGTTTCTCTCCGGCCGCCGAGTCTTTCACCTTTTTTTACTAGTAAGATTTTCGTTCTCTTATCGATGTCTTTGTTTATTATTATTATTTTTAATCGTTAGTTGAATCTGTTTGCAAATCTTCGTTGATGTGATTAAATTGGCTTAGATTAACCTTTTGTATGTGTTTGATTGTTGATTGTTCGATATGTATCTACTGGAGATTGAAACATAGGCTCAGTCTCGTGGGTACAGTAGCTTTCGATCTGGCTTTAACCGCCGCTGCAGCCTTCGCCGCCGATGATCATCTTCGTGAAAACGTCCCCGTCATGGTGGTCGAGACTGTTTTCCCTGGAGGATCCGACCCGAAGGCTACTGTCTCAACCCGATTGGCTTGGTCTTGTTTTCTAAGCAGGTAACATGACACAAGACGAGGCATGAAGTTGGTTGCTGTTTCTAAAAAAACACGAGGCATGAAGTTGGTAGAAAGTTACTTGGGAGTGGAAGGATCACGGACTTGTGTCTTGTGGTGATTGTGTAATGTGTTTTAAGAAACCTTATCTTTGTTCTATCTACTTCCTCTTAAGTGCTATCAACGCTCTCGAGAGTTAATTGTTATTACCGTGTGTTGTGCAGATCATTACAATCATCCAAGCAGCAGCTGGTGCTGGCCGTACAATGCTGATAAGTGATAGTGGAAACGTTTACTCGTGTGGGAAAGATTCGTTCGGTGAAGCTGAATACGGAGGGCAAGGGTCTAATGTTCCTGGTGTTGATTTTGTTCTGTTTTCTCATTGTTTCAAATGTTCATGTTGATCTTGTTCATGCTAAAATGTTTAAATTTATCTTGTAATGCAGGTCTTGTTGTCTAGTTCGTATGTCAGGATCACTCACTCTATCTTCAAAGAACGTCAAGAATGGCTCGGGAAAGGTGTGTGTGTGTGTTGGAGTGTCACGAGATATGTGTGTCTGTTGTAGTTGTTGTCTTGTGGCACAAACAGTTTATAAATCACAAGAGAAGTGTTGTTGTTGTTGTCTTGTGTCGCGGGTGATTTATAAATCACAAGAGAAGTTGTAGTTGTTCTCTTGTGTCACAGACACTTTATAAATCACAAACACACTTGATTCTCTTTATAAATCACAATCAATTCTTCTCCTTCTCTTCACATTCTTCTCTCCATTATTTTGCTCACATTCTTCTCTCAAATATGATGGGTGTTCAAATTACAATTCTTAATAGACAAATGCATCACCAACTCAAAACTGATTTGGTTGAACATTTATGAAGTAAATTTGTATGTGATGAAAACAACAACTGAGTTCGAGATGTTTATTTCAAATTATTTTCGTTTATTGTACTAATTTTTATTTTTATGTTTTCTTTTAAATCTATGTTTTAAATGTTATCTTTTAATATGTTTTATTTAATAAATAAATTTTATCTTAAATTTTTTTTTTTTAAGAATCTCTAATTAAGAAACTCCCATTGGACCACTCAAAATAAAAGTTTCTTAACTAGAGTTCTTAATCCCACTAAAGTACATTTATATAACTAAATTATCATTAAGAAACCCATTTAAGAGTCATGGGATAATCATGCTCTTAGTAAGCCCAAGTCGAATATAGTGTTAGCATATCCAATTATCCATTCGCCTCCATAACTTAACTTTTGACTTTTGAGGGTAAACGTAACAGTCTTTATTATGGGCAAATGTTGTATGCATGCCCACTTGGATCATGTCTTTCTCCTTTTCCCATTTTTGGTCAAATTATGTAAAAGTTGGAGCATACATATATATACACGAACCAAAAATAAAAGCATGAAACATGTTGATTATATTGAGTGGTTTCAAAATTGCACTGAAAAGTTTTAAAGATGCGTTTCACATAGAAGGCATCCTAGTTTTATCGTAGAAGTTGCAATGAGCACACTTATAAGGTGACAACTAGACTGGTTCAACAGCTACAATAATTGAAGATTTCTGTCGACAAGAGGTACTGAAAATGACTAGGGAAAGCGACGTAAGTCCAATCAAAATATTAGATAAGGGTCCGTCTTCTTAAGTTGAATTTTCTTGTCCTCTGATCACTATATTCGTCTGCATTCGACGTGTACCGTCAATTTATCATACCACAGGAGCTGCAATAATTATTAGTCCGCACAAGCAGCCAATACAACGTTAATGTAATTAATTCCTTTTTACTTATAACTACATCAACGCCTGAGCCAAAAAGTTGATAAAAGGCATAATCCACATATTGTAACCTAATTAATATAAATAAATAGTATGTCAAAGTCCTGAGAAGTGCCACTAAGTAGATTGGTTAAGCAACAAGCCAACAACATTAGTGAAATTTAAACATAAGGTTTTTCACTGTTTTTTAAGTAAAAGTCCTAACAGAATCAATGAGTATATTATTATAATTTACTCCGTCCGCCCCTACTGTATATATACATAATTTTTGGATAATTAGTTGGGTTTATTAATCAATCACTAATCTTGTGAGGTACGTTGGTCTTATATTGCCGCCGACCGACCGACCAGCTTCTCATGGTGGCTAACCAATCTCTATACACAGTTTGGTCCCAGTTCTCTTGTCATGCATGCTTGTATAAAAGAGTCAACTTTTTGGAATCTTCCCTATATCATTCGAGCTCCACATATTATACAGCGAAAATTCAATCGAATAAACATTTTCCTCGAGAGTGTTTTCCTCAAACCCATTAATCAAAGATACAGCCCATTAAGAGAGATCTAGTTATGAAGTTGTCTTTGCCACTATTTGTTGTGGATTAAATCGCTTATGGTAGATCATTAATGTATGTTGTAAACAAAATAATCGCGTTTGTAACCCCCTCCTATGATGTTTGAATTTTCAATAACAAAGATAGACCATTCTTTCCAAATGCAGTAATGAAAAATAGTGTGAAAAGTTAGTTATCAATCTAAATAAAAAGGAATAAATAAAAACAGTAGTTCACAAAGCGTCAATGAGAAAAGATTTCAAGTGCTTGAGGAACTCTTTAGACTTCTCCAAATTCACAGCATGTCCTGCCTTCTTGATCACAACTATCTCTGCATTGTCTCCTATATGTCTGTTGTTTACCACATTATAACTGGAAGTTGTTGTTTCACACAGTAAGAAAAAAGGTTAACTCTGAATTTACCTTTTCAATCTGTAACCAAGTTCAAGTGGAAATATTTGATCTTCTTCTCCCCATATGATCAAAGATTTCTAAATTTAACAAACATTAAAAAAACAATTTTACAGCAACTTCAACATCTACATAGCAAAAAGAAAGCTAAAGAAGTGTAGTTTCTGCACCTGTTTGATCCTAGGAAGATCTGAAAGTCTCCGATCTTTAAGTATTGATTTGATCAAATCTCTCTTCTCCTCTACATACTCCATACACATTACCTTCACATCCAAAAAACAAAAATCAACAAAACATAAACAAAACCACAAAATGCAAACAAAACAAGAAACACAACTTACATCTATAAAGTCCCAAAGAAAAAACGATGGAACACCTTTGATCGGCTTAACAAAAGAGAATCTTATAAGCTCCTTAAGCTTCTCCGGCGTCTGAGGAATCAAAATCCCAGTGGCTTCTTCAAGATTCGGAACCTTAAACAATCCATCCTCCATATCTTTCTCCTCAAGGCAAACCCCGGCGCAGCATAGCACAATCTTCTCCACTTTCTCTGGAAACTGCGCCGCTAAACTGTACCCAACGAATCCACCGTAGCTGATCCCGACAATGCTCATCCTCTCGACACCATGCGCTTCCATTAGTCTCATCAGACATTGAGCCTGGAAAGATTCGGACCGGTTCGGTTCTGACGTGGAAGATAAACCGAAGAAGAGGAGGTCAGGGACGTAGACGTTGAACCGGCCCGTGAAAGCTCGGAGGTGTTCGCCGTATTGCCACATTGCGTTGGCTCCGAAGCCGTGGAGGAGGAGGAGGTTAGGTTTGGATCGGTTTGGAGATTTAGGGATCCAACAGTGCATTGACGTTGATGAGAGGGGATTGTCGTGGGAGAGATCGGTGGTGACGGAGCAGAGACCGGCGTTTAAGAATGATTGTTTGAATAACCAATCGCGCGATGCCGTGAAGCTGAAGCATCGCAACAGTTTCAGATGATCAAACATTTTTTCACAAAAAAAAAATATCGAAATGAAACAGAGGAGAAGAAAGGCGTGGTGATGAAACGGAAGAGAGACGAAGCTGTTTCAGTTATGTCGGAAACCCAAAATAAACGTGACTTATTGTCCGAACGTATAACTTACGTTATTACAGCAAAGGACATTTACGATTTTATATATTTGTATAAAACACCCTATCGATTGAGAAATTTAGAGGTAATAGGTTCGATGCCAGTCTGTACATATGTAACCATAATTAAATAAAACATAAAATCACTATAATCTCTTAGAGGTTTAATCATGAACTGAATAATTAAAAAAAATCTTTACTTTACATTCTGTATAAACACTAACTAAAACCATTTGTCTACTCTTATAATAATGACTAGGTTTGATCTGCACTGGTGTTTGTTTTTATAAAATAGACATACAATTTCTTCGGAACACAAAAATGTAATGATTGTACAAATATGCATTCATATGGATGTTTCTTCGATTTGCAATATATAATATTTGTAATAGATTGACAAATTTTTAATTGCGTGTGATTTGTTGATTTTTCATATTACAGTTGGATACAAAACCAATCAAAATAATATTTTATATAACATATTTGTCAATTAGTAATTTTTAAATATAGTAACCATTTATGACGTATTTATTTATAAATTAAAACACCAATTAGTATGTTTATGTATTTTATAAATTAATACTAATTATTATCTTTATGTATACTAATAAATCTGCATTTTCAAAATTAAATGTATTTCTGTTTTAATAAGATAGATAGATATGTCTCTAAGTTTTTTTTATGCCAAATAAAATAAACTCATATATTTATTTTTGAGAAAATATTAAATTGAAATTTATTTGTTGTATTCTTGTAATTCAAGTACATGTGTGAACTATATTAATCATTGCACTATTTAACATATATTTGGAAAATAACTTTATATGTTTTATTAAAAATATCTATAGTTTCTATTTTTTATGTGAAATGAAATAATAATACACATGAATATATAACATTTAAAGTTTGTAGTCATATTTTAAATAATTTTTTTTAAATTTTATTGTAAAATTTGGTTATAGAACAATCCAGTTAGAAACTAATTGTAAATTTGATACGTTTGGTTAGTTAATTAAATTTGGATAAAAATAATATAATAATTTATTTGTGGTTAATTAAGTAATAGTCATTAATTCAGTGGTGTAACTGTAATTATTAGGATGAAATAAGAGTTGTTCTAAAAAATACTTCAGTTTTAATAATATAAATAAACAATTAAAAACTTTAAATCCAAACTATTTTTACAAACTATTTTTTGTCCGACTTTGATCAACATCCGGTGTGAAAATAGTACACAATGGACTAGCAAAATTAAACTACACCAAAAGCAACTACATAACCCACTTCGACATATTTATTTGTCACTTTGTTGTACTTGTACTTTTATCATGCATTTAAAAAGTGAGAATATGAGAAGATCAGATTCAAACCTATTTGTCTTTCCCGGAAAACTTATTATTTATTTATACATTCAAATTCCAAAACGTAAAAGAACCAACAAGAAAGTGAAAACCATATCAAGAATTGTAAAAGAACCAACACCAACAATCAAAAGAAAAAAATAGAATCTTTTAAGCTTCTTCTTCATCAAACGAAGAATAATCAACAAGTTTCACCCCGTCTCTATGTGTTCCTCTTCCTCTTATGCTTCAACAAGTTTTTTCAAGCTTTGTTCTTCTTCCACCCACAAACTATGTTCTTCAAGTCCCTCAAGATCGTCGTCAGCCTTGTTCGCCAGTTCTTCTTGAAACCGCCTTGCTTTTTCTTCGTCCAACTTCTACCAATCCCATTGCTCTCCACACTCGATCTTGCCTTTTTTTCATTTTATGAGCCATAGTATTAAGTATGGAGTGATCTTTTCTTTCTTCCACCATCATCTTCCTTAGGGTGTCGTCTTCTTCATTCGTCCACTTAGACACATGTTTCTTCCTCGTCATATCATCAAACCTCTTACGCACTACAGACGTACTGTGTCCCACTTTCTCGGCTAGTTCTTCACAATCAATAGATAGATCCTTAGCATGACACCATAACAAAAGATCATCCTTGTTGTCCAGCTTGCTTTCTTCTCTCCAAGATCAACATGATTCTTTCATACCATGTTTTTTTCTTTCTTATGAATCGTTGGTAAGGGCATCGTCTTCCTCCTTAGTCCATCTTGACACACGTCTCTTACTTGTGAGCTCAAAAAACCTTGTAAGAACTGCTGACACGTTGCCACATCCCACTTCCACCGCAATATCTTCCCAATTTGGTAAGGGAAGCCTACCATGAGACCATAACTTCAAGTCTTGCTCATTAGTCCACCTGATAGTTTTCCTCTTTCTCTCTAATATTCACGCTAACCTTTCTCTCCAGTATCTTTCTTTCTTCTGAACTGAGAAGGAAAGATCTTTGAAAAAGGCACCGAAAATTTCAAGTGCTTTCATTATACGGTACATAATACGCTTCCAATAAACCAAAATGAACTGATAGTACATAACTGAAGAATTGTACCGGATAAGACCATAATGAACTGGTTTAATTGGATTATTAGGATTAGCTAATTATTCGTTTGGGTCTAGTGTATTAATTACTTCATTAAGTACCCAATTTGGTAAGGGAAGCCTACCATGAGACCGTAACTTCAAGTCTTGCTCATTAGTCCACCTGATATTGTTCCCCTTTCTCTCCAATATTCACGCTAACCTTTCTCTCCATTATCTTACTTTCTTCTGAACTGAGAAGGAAAGAAATAGCCACCGAAAATTTCAAGTGCTTCCATTATACGGTACATAATGCGCTTCCAATAAGCTAAAATGAACTGATAGTACATAACTGAAGAATTGTACCGGATTAGACCATAATGAACTGGTTTAATTGGATTATTAGGCCTAGCTAATTATTCGTTTGGGCCTAGTGTATTACTTCGTTAAGTACCCAATTTGGTAAGGAAAGCCTATCATGAGACCATAACTTCAAGTCTTGCTCATTAGTCCACCTGATATTGTTCTCCCTTTCTCTCTAATATCCACGATAACTTTTCTCTCCATTATATTTCTTTCTTCTGAGCTGAGAAGGAAATATCTTTGAAATAGGCACCGAGAATTTCAAGTGCTTCCATTATACGGTACATAATGCGCTTCCAATAAGCCAAAATGAACTGATAGTACATAACTGAAGAATTGTACCAGATTAGACCATAATGAAATTGTTTAATTGGATTATTAGGCCAAACTAATTATTCGTTTGGGCCTAGTATATTGCTTCGTTAAGTACCATAAAGTTTAATCAGACAACTTTACCGACTAATGGATTTGAGTTTTGCAAATTTCAAAACAGTAAATGTAAGATTTGTGCAATTTCTTTTGTTTATTTGTTATAAACACTATTGTCTTCCTTATTACACTTTTTTGTTTGGATTAATACTCTTGAATAACCAACTCTTCTTGTAAATAAATTATAGTTGTATATCTTTGGTTGCTTAAACATAGACTGTGATTTGTTTCTTCTCCTTGTGCACCTAGAATAATTGCATTTGCTTACCGGAGAGGTACTCAAAACTATGGACGTTAAAAAAAGACAACGCGGCATGGAGACAAAGTTTACTCCACAAAGCTCCGTTTAACTTTATTGTAAAGAGGAGTTCTTGAAATTGACCATTATAGGCTTCAATCTTTTCCTCTACTAGATTCTCTCTACAGATTTTAGTAGTGAAAGACTCAGATTCTTCACTTACAATGCAGAAACATCAGGCTTTTTACAAATAATTAATTCTACGGACACCAAAAAGAAGCTATGCTCGAAATAAGAAGCTCAAACCATGTATGTCATGCCGACCTGCATCAGATGGGGCTGGGGCACACTCAAATTTGCAATTCCTCTTCTGCATTTTTTCCTCAAGAATGCGTAAAAGTAATTAATAACTAACTTCTTGATGAACCACAAATCTTTTCTTGCTTTTATATCACCGTGTCCGAGTAGATACATGACCCCCCGATGCTTTGCCTTGGTTTATGAAGGCCAACTTCTCTCTCCAGGCTCTGCTCCGCTTCGGATACAAAGGAGTCAGACGACGCGTCAAAGGGATGGTGGTTTGTATGACCAGATGAAGTGTTCGTTTCCATGATTGGTTTGTTTAACTCAATGTACTCGGAGAGAAGAGGATCCCCCATCGAGTACATGCTTCCTTTGGGACCAATCACAACTCTAGTACCTGCAAAATCTTCATCCGAGTCCGAATCATGGTGCCCGTCGCTCTCCAGTGAACGTTCTTGAGCCTCTCTCCGTATAAACTTCTCCAGGCTCTCGATCAATAGCTGCTCGAATGCTTGGTGGTTCTCCTTTCTTGCGTCCTTGAAAACATATTGCCACATTGCTGTTTATCAGAAGTCTTGAGTCCGACTCACATTTGATCTGTCAGATCCCCAACTCCTTGCACTTAAGCAAGGCCGAACTCATTGCTAAAGCTTCTCCCATTAATGGTGAGTGAACCTGCTGCATAATTCGGAAAAGCTGAGTGATTCACCTTGTCTAGTGATGATCCAGCCCAGACCTGCAGTCATCGAGTCCACTCGCCACGCTGCATCAGATCGTAAGATAGTAGAGTTCTCCATCTGTGTTACAGGGGCAGGGGTCCTCCTGATTCGCATTCTCTAGCTGCCGCAATAGCTCTGGAAAGTGTGTCCATTCTCTAGCTGTCCTGATTCCCATTCTCTAGCTGCCGCAATAAAATCAGTTTCTAATTTCTATCTAACTCGTGAGTTTTTGGGTCGTGTCTCAGCATTCTTTGCCGTCTTGTTTTGGGCTCCAAGGACCGACCAATGCCTGCTTGAAATCTGCAGTGATAGTTAACCATATGTTACTCTCCAAAACCATCAACAGAAACAGTGTATTTGAAGTAATATGTGACAATAAAATAAGCCTAAATGTCATTATTGACCATTTAGATGCGACCAATCTTTGACATTTGGAACATTAAAAGCAGTATTTTGTTGGTTACTGATCAAGAACAAGTTTCTAAGTGTGATACCGAAGATTAAATAATGAAGAGATTCTAATAAAATCCATAGTCTGAGATTAGTTTTAGTTACCTGCAACAACTTCCTTGTTTCGTATAAGTGATTCTCTAGCAGTCTCTCGTCTCAAATAGGCTTTTACATTCTGTATAATAATTACTAGAGTTTGATCGTATGTGTGTTTGTTTTAGTAAAATAGACATACAATTTATTCACAACACAAAATATAGTGATTGTACAAATATCCATTCATATGGATTTTTGTTTGATTTTTAATATATAATATTTGTATAAAAATAATATAATAATTTATTTGTGGTTAACTAATTAATAGTCATTAGTTCAGTGGCGTCAATTGGAATTATTAAAATGAAAGAAGAGTTGTTTTAAAAAGTACTTCAGTTTTAATAATATAAGTAAACAATAACTACAATCGTCTCACATCTTGTATGCTAATTTTACAAACTATTTTTAACATCTGGTGTGAAAATAGTTCACAATGAACTAACAAAATTAAACTGCACCAAAAGCAACTACATAAACCACTTATACATATCCATTTGTCAATTTGTTGTACTTGTATTTGTATCATGCATTTCAAAAGTGAGAATATGAGAAGATCGGATTCAAACCTATTTCATGTCTTTCCGAAATTTTTTATTATTTATTTAGACATTCCAGTTCCAAGAAACTGTTTTCGAATCAAAAGAATCGTAAAAAAACCAATAGGATAGTGAAAACCCTATCAAGAATTGTAAAAGAACCAACACCAACAATAAAAAAGGTAGAATAGACAGATCCTTAGCATGACACCATAATCAATAGACGGATTCTTAATCAAACTAAGAAAAAAAAAACAAAAAAATTGAATCTTTTTAATCTTCTTCGTCGGACGAAGAGTAGGGGTCGAGGATCACCACCGCCGTATCTCGCCTTTCTTGTTCCAGATGCTCCTCTTCCACCCTCGCAGCAAGACTCGCTTCCACCTCCTTTGATTTCTCTTCTTCAGATTGAAGTCAGTCCCATCTCATCTTTCCCGTTTGAACCTTACCCTTTTTAAGCTTCTGCGTCATTCGTTTGAGCTTGGAATGATCTTTTCTATCCTTTAGCGTCAGTTGCTTGAGTAAATCACCTTCATCCCTCGTCCAGGTAGAAACTCTTTTCTTGGTTGTAAGTTGTAGAAACTTCGCACGAACTGCTTTGATGTCGTCATTGTGGACTGCTGCAGCCATGTCAGCCCATGTATGTGATGAGGAACTCCATAACTTGAGATCTTCCGCGGTGGTCCATCTCACATTCTTCTTCTTCTTCTCTCCACTAAGAAGATCAACACACTTCTTAGGTTCCATTTTATTTTATTTTATTTATTTCTTTCTTATGATTTTTATCTTGCTGACCCCTTTATATAACATTGCTGACAAATTAATTTTTCCCACACAAAAAATAGCTATTTATTAATTTATTTATTATTACTTAATATTTTTTCATTCAATTTACACATTTATTAAATCTTTTTTTTCTTTCTTATCACAAATAATTTTTCCGAAATATTCTTTTCTTTTTAATTAGATGACATTTTAGGATTGTCTATACATATTAAAAAAATACTTAATACTTAAATGGAGAGATTCGACGAAACTGTTCTAAGGTTAATTAGTTAAACCTTGATTAAACAGTTATTATGCTATGCCTATGTGGTGATCAGATTAGTACTAACGTAGGTGAAAAGATGGATCTTAATGTAATCCAATCATGTTCCAGATTGTTTTCTCAATGAATATATATGTACGTTACAAGTAACTAAGGATTTTGGTTTGCTTTCCACATTTTATATGTTTTTTTTAAATACTTTCTTTTTAAAACACAATTCACATTTTATATGTTTATTGTTACCTTTTGGTATTAAGTGATTGTATCTGAAAATTTTGGTTATCTAACCCTAAAAAGAGCTCAAACTTAAATTAATTCTTAGATATTTTTTTCTTTAGGATTTGTTGTATTTATGCTAATTACTAAATAGAATAAAACATAAATGATGATATTCTTGAGTTGTTTTGCCTAAACTTACAGCTATGTATATATTTTTAAAAGAGTTGTTTACTGTAGTCAAACATTAATATTTATACACTCAAACCCAAGATAGTTACAAAATAAAAAGATTGGAATACAGCAAGCACTGACACGAATACACGACGAATATGGTATGATAGCAAAAAAGTTTGAAAACGAAATACTACAATTTAAGGAAAGCGTGTGAAGAATATATTTTACTTGGACTTTCTCTTTGTTTCTACTTCAATATTCTTCCAATAAAGCAATTTTAGGTAATAAATCAATTATTCAAAATAAAACTCTTTAATGACAAATGTTGATTAACTTAAAGGATCAAATCAAATTAAAATGGTCAAGTTATTTCATTGAGATTCCCATAATAATCCACTAAACGCGTACGCGAAAACTACACCGTTTTAACATGACCTAAGATCAGACCTATATAAATAACACTACCCTTCTTCTCATTCTCTTACACATTTCTCTCTAAGTGATCAGACGAGTTAAAACAACAACAACAGATAATCAAACAATGGCCCTCTTCTCCGCCGCGCTTCCTCTCCTCCTCCTCTTCCTCTTTGTTTCCTCTCTTTCTGTTAACGGAAACACTGCACAGTCCGTCGAATGCTCCGCCATGATAATGACCTTGACGAAGTGTTTGCCTTTCGTGACGATCGGTAGTCAAGTGGAGAAGCCCGAGACCGCGTGTTGCTCTGTTATCAAAACCGTGCTCGACACGAAAGCTGAATGTCTGTGCGAAGGGTTGAAGAGCAGTGCCGCCGCGGGAATCAATCTGAACCTCACTAAAGCCGGTACTCTTCCCGATGCTTGCCAACTCAAAGCTCCTCCCATGCCTGCTTGTGCATGTAAGATTTTTCTTCATCATCTCTCAGAAGATCTTTTGTAGTTGTTCTTGTTGTATATAAATGAGGTTAGATCTATTGCTCTCCTCTAACCGTGATCTTTTGTTGTTGTTGTTGTTGTATATAATATTTTTGGTTAGATCTTGTGCTCTTCTCTAACAGAGATCTTTGTTGTTGTTGTTGTTGTTGTGTTGCAGTGTTTGCTAAACCCCCTGCTAGTGCGCCAGGTATATTCTCTTTCTCTTTGTTGATTTCATCGTAAATCAATCTTTAGTTTCTTTGGTCTTTTTTAATTTTATTTTGCATGCCATCTGAAAATATTTACTTTTGGATTAATAATCAAATTTCTTTTTTTTTTTTACCATTGTTATTTATTTTCATGGTTTGTGAAATTTCTGATTTTTTCACGCTTTGGATCTTTGGACTTCTCTTGCTTGAAGCATGTTTTGTTTCACTTTATTATAACAATAAAGTAGGGGAACTGTAAAGTCAATAGACATTACGATAAAAATGGTGTTAATGCATGTTGATGTATCAACTTTGACTATGTGTTTTGACTATCGTCTACTATGTTTTTTTTTTTGTAACAGCTCCAGTTCCTGCTGCTAGACCACTAAATGGATCGGGACCAGGTTCAAATTCTGCTCCAGCTCCAAGCCCTTCTCATAGTAACCATGGATCTTCAATCTCTGTCTTGTCACTTGCAATCAGCGGCGCATTGGTCATAATGTTCACCCGTATCTAACACCCCTATCATTTTTAGTTAAGAGTTTGCTTTTATCTTGTGAGTAACTATGGAGTTCTCTTGTTGAGACCGCTTATTTTTAGTTATGACATTATAAAGACTTGGTTATAATGTGTGCTCTGTCACACATCCTTCATTTTTATTATTTGAATTGAGCGATTATTATTTATAGATTTTGTCACATTTAATCACAATACCACACTGAATCATCTATCGAAAACTCAAACGAAATGAGGCAAATCAAGAGTTCGTTTGTAATCTTAGAGAGGAAGGAAAGGATCACCCCTATAATCCGGGTTAATTTTTAGCCTGCATGCGTAATAGATTTATAATTCACAAGGTGGTCTAAACAGTTGGTTCTTTTTGGGTAAGAAATTCAAAGATAATACTATTGATTATATTCAATGCATATAAATTATTAGTTCAAAGATAATAGTTAATTATATCCAATGCACATTAATTATTCAACTAGGCTATTATGCTATAAAACTTCTTAGTCTGTTACAGATTTCATTCTTAGTTTGCCCTTTATTTTTAGGATTAAATATTGAATACCAAACTTTAGAATTATATATACACATAAATATTAATAACTAGGATCGGCCCGCCCTACGGGCGGGATATGATTTACATATGATGTATATGTCTATATTATTGTATGTTTTCTTTGCATGTGTTTTATGTTAGGATATGAAAAAAAATGTATAATAATGTTTATGGTTGTTAAGATGTTTGGGGAAAATATGGTGTAGCTCTTATTGGTAGTGTGTTAGATTTGCTTTGGAACTCATATGTGTAAGTGTTGTTTGCTTTACTAAATGATGTGTGCGAGGAAATGATTACCAGAGGTCAACCGCATGAAAAATTAGATGTGGTGTGAGTGAGGTTGTATGCTTTCAAATTAATATGTGTTAATTTTGTTTAATCCTTACATAATAGTAGAAAAGAATTAATAAATTTTAAATAACTAAATAGGGGTAAACGATTAAACGGAACATTTAACATTTTTCTTAATTAATGTGAAAAAATTAGAACGACATCTAATCTGAAAAGGTTTAATATTATATAATACTGGTGTAATTTTTTTGTGTGAGTACAGTTTCAATGAAAAAATGGTCGGCTAATATATATTATAACCATGGGCGGATCTACATGAAGCAGGGAGGGGGCAGCTGCCCACAGTGAAATTTTAAAAATATTGAATATGTTACCAGAATAAAAATTTTAAAGCTGACGTTATTGGCTACTGCCCCCACTAACTAAAAGTCTTTGCCCCGTTCATTTATGGTTTAGTCACGTTTTTAATTCGATCTTGTTTTGTTTTAAACTTTTTTTCTTTCCAACATAAATCATAAAACTATTTCCTAATTTACCTCTCCCATAAATGTCATTATTTTAATGATTTCCACATATTTTTGAATCTATGTCGGTATGTCCTATGATATATTGCTCGCATACTCTTCCATTTTTTTCTCGCATATTCTTTTTACCAAGTTTTATTTTAATCATTTAATTTAATTATCTATTATGTAAATATTTCTCAGAATGTATATTTACTTTAATGATATTAAAAATTAAAAAAAATATATTATAATAGAAAATAAATTTTAAACTAATATATATATATATATATATATATATATATATTCTCAAAATTTTGTTTATGCAATAATAGTTCTTATTTAACAAAATTTGAACAGAATATGTTTTATATGAACAAATAATTGTAATAAGTATTTTTATTTTATATTTAAATAATATATGTCCCCACTATAAAAATATTCTAGATCTGCCACTGATTATCACAACTCCATTATAACAACTCCGTGAGCTTCATTTTGTGGTTGTTTAATTGTTTTGTTAAAATAATTTAGTTTAATGGCTAACTGTTAATATTTTTTATGGAATAAATAAATAAAATACGTTTTTTACAGTGGCATTAAAAAAACATCTATATATATGATGATATTTTAATAATCTCATAAAAATATATTAACCTTTTGACAAAAAAAATATATTAATCTTTTTATATATAAATGTTTTGTAATAGTTAGATATTATGTTTTACATTGAGGATAGAGATACATATATGAATATTGGATAGTAATATCTCATTTTTAACTCATAATTCTCTTTTCAAAACTGAAAAGCGAATTTATTTTGTTACTTTGAATCTCTAATGAATCATAAACCTAAGGATTATATTTAATGGATCATAAAGCAAAGGATTACTTTGAATCTCTAATGGATTATATTTAAAAATATATATATACTGAGCGCGGGTTTATAACTCTAATTTATAATAATAACTACGTTTATTTTTAGCAAATTTTAATGAGTTTTCAGAATTGTTGTGTATGTGAAAATATAAATTTAACCTACTTTTGTTTATATTTAAAACAATATATTTGAGAAATGTAACTCTAATTAGTAAAAATATCATATTTTAATAATTAAACCTGAGCATTACAAAAAATTTCAATATATTTCGACATCGGTTTATAATGTACGTGTATCATTGAAATTAACAGGATGTCTTCATGTCTTCACGCCTCTGTTTAGCTTCATAAGACCTGAAAGGGAGGATAACATTTTTTTAATCAGTAATATTCTCATGTACGATACAACAACAACAAAAAATATTATAAAAATCAAAGAGCAAAAGAGAAAGGAGGAGCTCTCACTTATCACAAATCTGACAGTATTTGCACCGACTGCATACAACAATTCAAGATACCATCACCGTACAACAATATGTGCAAGAAGTTTGCAAGTGGACAGCAAAAAAGTCCTCAGTTGTCGCAAAAGGAAAACAAACGAACATAAAAGATTGTAAATTATTTTATAGAAAGTAAAAATTACTTTATGCATTAGCAGCAGATCCTTAGAAGCATTCCCAGATAAATCAGATGTCCAGAAGCTTTTAGAGACTTTTTGGTAATTGTTTTCTTGATCATTACTTTCTTTTTTCTCTTTGTGCCATCTTCTTATTGACTTATTTGGTATATAAGATCCTCTGCTGCGCTTCGCCGTTAGTCACCATCGAAATATGCGAGCATAGCTGCAGTAACCATAGCTTTACATTCATCGTTTGCATTAAAAAATGATCATTTCTACATTTATAAAGTTGATTCAGTAACCTCAACAGAAACTGGCATGGTACTGTTCCAGGTTGTGTATGAAGCACACTTACTAAGCTTTCTATGATTCACTTTTGTTCTTAACATCCTAAACTTCTTTCCTCCGTTCTCTCTCGTTCAACACTGAACTGCAACTCAATGTTTCCTGACCTGTAACCTCGTATTATTTCCAAATCATCTTCGATTAGTGGCAACCAATTCTCTGCGTACTTCATGATGAGTGTGCATATAATCTCTGCTTTGACCCGTCTTGCGTTTATAGTTGTTACAACCGTCAAAAAGTGATCAAGTTGAAGGTTCGATATACAATGGTATATCTACATCTTCTGGTATGTCATGATTATCATTGCAGGCTTTCCAAGCAAGCAAGTCGCAGCAATGGTTGCCTCAAACCCACATGAATATACAGAACAATCAACAAACGGTTTTAAATTGCCTTATTCAAAATATGTCAAACAAAAATCTAAACAGTAAACTTGGTAATAAGGATTCAACATGACAGAAACATTAAAAAAAATATGACAGAACAATCAACGCACGGACTAAATATTCCTCATTTATAAAACGTCAAACAAATATCTAAATAGAAAAACTTGATAAGGCGGATTTAACACGCCGGAAAAAAAATTAAAATTATGAACGCAAGCTATGATACATAACAACCTGTGAATCCAGTATGAGCTTATCCACTCCCCTGAGTTCGCCACCGCCTCAAGACGTTCCTGGCCTCCCAGAAACGGATCAACCGCAATTCAACGGTGGAGGAGCATCGTCCGGTCTTCAAATCAGAAAGGAAAATTGATGCGCTAGCCAGTTCTCAGAAAATAAATTTAATGGTTGGTTTTGAGGGATTGAGGTGATGGTTTTCAGAGGAGGAAAACCAGACTCGCAAGACAGAACTTCACATTGATGGCTATATAGTGGTTGTTCGAGTTAAGAAGAGGTTAAATGGGATGAAACAGAAGCATTTTTTCGACTAATGAAGAAGAATCTCGACCGGCGTAATCGAATCCACCAATAGAAGAACCCTAAATTTCGATCAGACACGGTAGAGGAGATAAAGGTTACTCAATATTGGGCTCGGTCACTTGAGTAAAGCGTAAAGACCAAACTCAACTAAGCCCAATAAATGTCGCTGGTTACTTAATGAAACGCAGAGTATCCCGAAGAGAGGGACACGTGTCGGCCTATCAAACATCGACTTTCCACGTGGCAAAGCAGGAGTGAGACCAACAATTTTTTATATATATAGATTGTTTTTTTTAGAATTTGCTTCCTGTTAAATATTAATAATTTTTTTGAACAGCAGAAATAATATTTGTATATGTCTACACATAAATAGAAAACGAAAACAACCCTATAAGTCTATAACATATTTACATATATTCAAATTCATTATGTTGATTGCATTATGATCCGAGGTTGAAAATGATGATATACTTTTGTTTCTCAGTATTATAGAGGGTTCAAAAAATATAAATAATTAACTACATTTCAAGAATATATAATATTTTCTGTAAATAAAAAAATGAATTTATAGAACTTTCAACATAGGTTAAATCAGAAAAGTGAACTTTAAAGTTAAAACTTAAAAAGTAAAAAAAAAAAAGGTAATTCACGGCCTTGTATGCATATAGGCCCACCCTCATTTTAGTAAACGAGCTCCATCTAATATAAACCCTAACAAGACCAAAAGTAAAACACTTTCTTCACTTATGGCTTCTCTTTCACGCCACTCTCTTTGACTCTCTCACTCGCGCCGATCGTCTCCTCCACCGTCAAAGCATTTCCCCTCTCTCCTGGTACGGAATCAATCAATGTCTCTGATTCTAATTCCGCCATGACTCTCGATTTTGATTGCAATGTTCTTCCCTGTGTAGTCGTCTAATTTCGTTTTCCCCTTTTAGCTCCTGAAATTAGGGTTTTACTCTTTCTGGGTTTGATGATTTGGTTGTAAAGTTGAAGTCTTTTCGTATGTCAATGTCTTAAACAACAGGCTTTATAAGTTTGCACACCAGATGTCTGTTGATCTGTGCAAGAAGAACCCATCTTTTCTCTGGTGTGATTGTGGTTATATGAGCAGGGGGAAGTTGTGGTGCTTTCAGATCATCTTGTTCAGGCACTGGACTTAGCCCTTCTCTCTCACCTCTCTCTTCTCTTCTTAGCTTCTCTGCAATTTTTTCTGTTTGATTTGTTCTCGGTTACTACTAAACTTGAAGAAACAGTTCCCAAATAGTGAAAGTTTTCCCCTTTTGGCTTTTGGATCTCTCTCCCAATGGGGAAAACTCAGCTGGCTCCTGGATTCCGGTTTCATCCCACTGATATCGAGCTCGTGAGGTATTACTTGAAGAGGAAGGTGTTGGGGAAAAAGCTCCTCGTTGATGCTATTCCTGAGGTCGACATCTACAAGTTCGAACCTTCTGATTTACCTGATAAGTCCTTTATAAAGAGTGGGGATCTGAAGTGGCACTTCTTCTGCCCAAGGGAGAAGAAATATTCTACTGGAGTTAGGGCGAACCGTGCGACTGCCTGTGGTTTCTGGAAGACCACAGGGAAGGAGAGAGACGTTTTGTGCAACGGTGAAGTTGCGGGGAAGATTAAGACTCTTGTTTATCACTTTGGTAAGTCGCCTCGTGGGGAGCGGACTGATTGGGTTATGCATGAGTACAGGCTTGAAGACAAGGTGCTCACAGAGAAGAATGTTCCTCAGGTAATATACTAATCTAAAAATGGCTAATATAATTTCAACTTGTGCTTGTGTATCTGTCTTCGTTGATTTCTTGTGTTTTGAGCTGCAGGATACTTATGTGCTATGTGTTCTATTCAAGAAAGATGGACCCGGACCTAGAAATGGAGCTCAGTATGGAGCTCCGTTTAAGGATGAAGACTGGAGCGATGAGGATGTTCCTGCTACCAACGGTCCAGCAATCATTCACGGAGAAACCAGTCTTGTTGTGGCATCGTCCTCACGTGATCCTACTAAGGATTGTTTTGGTGGCATGATATCTGAATCGTGCGTCTCTGATTACCTATCAGCTACTACCACTACTACTACCAGAGATCTTCCGCAGCTGAATGATGCGGCTAACACTCCTATGTCTGCTGCACCACTTCTTGATTCTAACAGCACTGCCTCTCTGGCACCACCGACCCTTGAAGCTCCCACCAACAACTATGATGACTTATATTCAATGTTGGATCTATTTGTTGACGAGGATGAGTTCTTGCGTTTCCCTGAGCCCAGCAACTATGAGGTAGGTGTTCAGCATCATTTTTCTTTTGCTTAGTGTCATGATATATGATCTTAGTGGGTATTACTGCGTGCTAGGCTAGTAACGCAGCTTTGCAACTGTTAGTGTCTTAATGACATACTTCTTTGTCTCATAATTTATCATTTTACAGATAAGACATGATGCCAATGTCTCTGCTCCAATCTGCTTAGGAGAAGGAGAAGACATATTCAGCGAACTACCAGACTTCAGCAATATGCAGCACAACAGCATGCCAAGGACACCCTCTTTTGACCTAATTGAAAACTCGGAGCTGTACTTGGAGCTACAGGATCTCACAGCTCCATTAGCACCACCTCAAAATGGGAATGCCAGTGACTCTTATCTGAGCAATCAAGGCCAGTTTGATTTCTCCGCTGCTGATAATGATGAGGATCCTTATGGCTTTTCTGCGTCCATGGGACAAGGACCAGACATGTGAAAAAGAGGTTTGAAACCAAGAATCCTCTTCTGCCAATTCGGTTCTCTCCTTGTCTGAAATGCTCATTTGAGAGAGACCATTGAACCATGACAATGAGCTCCCTTGTATATATTTTTCTAAAACTCTTCTTTTAGTTCTTACTTTCATCATCTCTTTTGTCTCGCAAAACCTCCATTATCAGCAGTCTCTAGTACTTCGTTGGATTCTCATGTTTCTAAAATGATGACTTGGATTTTGCAGTGGTTGGTTTACCCATTAGGGAAAATATTTAAGATCGAATATATATAATCTTGGATCGAATTAACTTCATTAAAAATCATTCAAAAATTTCACTAAATACTAAAAGTAGCAAGCCAAGAAAAAACAAGTAGTTATAATAAAGACATGAACCAGGACAAGGTCATGCTTCTTGGACATGATAATGGTTATGTCCAAAACAACAGCGTTTCTAACATTTCAGCGTTTTCTTGAAAACATCCATATGTATACGTAACCTTTTAAGAAACGATATGTACCGATAATAAATAAAACTTTAAATAAACATGACATAACGCAAACAATTTGAGGCAAAACGCTTCAACTTATTGAGCCTCCCTCTGCTAAAACAGCAAACGTTCAACAACGCTTTTTTTCGCGTTTCAACATTTCAGCGTATTCTTTTCTTCATTAATGTACATGATGAATTTGTCTTTATATAAAAAGCCTATGATGGTAAATAACAAAGCATTGTAAGTAACAAAACAGATTTAACCTCTTGAATACTGAAAACCAACCTCGTCATAAGTCTATAACAGAGAAAATGGTTTTGATTATAACTAATCAAGGCACTGGTGTCTTGTCAGAAACTGAAGAAGACTTGTCCAGTGATTTCTCAGGTTTAGAAGCTGTTAGAGCTGCCTGTTCGTCTTGGACGAGTTTCCTAAGTTTGGTCTGAAGGCCACGAACTCGATCCTCGGTTCTCCTCAGCTTCCTCCATCTGTAAGCAGTCCAAAGGAAAAGACCGCCGTAGACAACAGTATAAGAACCCCAAACATACGGATAAGCTTCAGCGTGATCTCTCAGTTTCTTGTATTGTTCTTCGATTGCTCCTACAAAACCAGGAGCCACTTGGTTTGGTTGGCTCTCCTGGTTTTCCAATCCGCTCTGCTCCGACGCCATCTCAAGTCACACAACTCAGCTTCTGACTAGAATCTGAAGTGAAACAAAGCAGAGAAAAAAAGGAAAAATTATAATAAAGCAAGAAGACGAGCTTAGAACATACAGAACTAGGCTAAGCTCAGTCCTTAATTACAAACTCATCACAAGCAAGAATTAATAAATAAAACAGTTCATGTTATAAGATATATTCTTACTAAAAACTGAATACTTTCGGTGTGAAATCTCGTTATATCGTACAGTGAAGTGGTTCAAATAGTAGGATCTACATTGAGTTTATGAAGTGAACTAAACTAAGATCATCTGAAAAAAAACAATTTATAAGATTCATTCTAAATGATCTAAAAGCATTGGGATCCACAGTTTCTTAGGATTTGAAATCGATTAACTTTGCAAAAGCCCTCGAAACCAAATTGTGGGGGGGAGAGAGATCTATGAAATTAAATGCAAAGCAACAATCACTGAGGCATTTTCACAAACACTTTCTATGCATCTAGGAGATGAATGGCACACAGGCAGAGATAAATCACGAAATGAAACTACTTTCTCTACACTCTTCCAAAATCGTAGACTCTCTTCTAGCAATAAGACAAAACTAAACCAAGTTACCTGGAGTGAGTTAGAAGAAGCGTTGACAAAGTCGCCGATGATGATTTCACTAATGAAGAAGCTCAGAGAGCCATCGCTGCTTAAACCCCTAAACCAGATCGAGAGATTGCTACTTGTTTCCGTATCGGTTTAGTTTGGTTTATGGTTTTTTCTTTGGTTTAAGTTAAAAAACCGAATATAACACGGTCTGATTCCAATTTTACTTCTAATTTTATCACACTCGCTACAACCGCGCGTGTTCGGTGTTCGCTTTTCATAAATACGCGAGCAGAGAGTCATTAGCGTTTCGCTTTCCTTCAGTATCTCAAGAGTCCAACTTTAGAAGGAGAGAGCTTTCTCTACCGCTGCAGCTTCACGACAAGGTCTCTCTTTCGGTTACTTAATTATGTAATTCTCGGATTTTCGCGAGTGCTAGTTCACTTTGGTCTGAAAAGAGCCTTTTTTTTACAGGTCAATTCGCTAGAGAGAACATGTCGTGGAGAGGAAAGCGAAAAGACGATGGTGTCCGAGCATCAGATGACGAATCTGAAGCCCACGCGCCGGCTAAGAAAGTCGCAAAGCCAACGGAGGAATCCGAGGAGTCTGACGACATCGTCGTCTGCAATGTAAGTCTGCTGCATCTCTCTCTCTTTCTATATCATTCCAGACTCTTGTCTACTCTAATAACAGTGACATTTAATGGTTATGATTAAGTCATGATTGTGTCTTACTCAATTTAGGGTTTATGGTTGTTTTGTTGGGGGTTTGAATTCAGATATCGAAGAATAGGAGAGTCTCTGTGAGGAACTGGAACGGGAAGATTTGGATTGACATTCGTGAGTTCTATGTCAAGGACGGCAAAACTCTCCCCGGCAAGAAAGGTTAACTCTTTTTTTCTTTCTTGTTAGTGTTCCTCTTGTTCTCACTGTTTTGCATTGTAACATTGTGTTTGCTCATCTGCTTGTTTAGTTCAGTTTTTGTTTCTGCATCTAGTCTGGAATTGAGAAACTGTATATGTCAGGGTTTTCTAATAAACGATTCTTTGGATTGGGAATGTTTATGTTCTATGTGTTGAGTTGATGCTGTATGTTCCAACATGAAATTGGTTGATAAAAAATTTCAGTTTCCTAAGCCTGTCTCTAGGAAACAGTCTAAACTAGTTTGCTTTCTACATGTAATCGTGTTGACATTGACAAGGTTGTTATATGTTGCAGGTATCTCTCTAAGCGTTGACCAGGTAAATTAACACCTATCTCCCCATTTTTATGACTTTCACATGTATTTGCTCTCTACTGTTATCTGCTTATGTCTGACACTTAAATGTTTTCTTACAGTGGAACACTCTTCGGAACCACGCAGGGGATATCGACAAGGCGCTCTCTGATCTTTCTTAGCTTTAAAAAGTTTGTATAATTAGTAGTAAACTCTAGTAGAAGATGACTCAGTGTTTTTTTTTGTTTTTTTTTGGATCATCTAAAGCCTTTTGACAGAACACTATATGTTCTGTAACTGTAAGCTTTGGTGTATCTTTCTATCTCTTTTGGTTCAGACAAGTCTTGTTTGGACGTCAATTTTATGCATTTAAAATGAAGATTACTCTTTATTTTCTGTTGAAAATTACAACTTGAGAAGATACATTGCAGGAACTGAAGTATTCATTAAAAATTGGAATGTTACAATCAATTGATTGATAAATCCCTATACAGCTGGGACACCGAGTGATCCCACATCAAGAACTCTGGGTAATATCTGCACCAATCAGATGAAAAAAAATGCTAAGTTTTTGAAGGATGAAGATAAGAGATAAAACTATCATCTTACCTCACCAACCCTTGCACTGATTTTCAAAGGAACAATATCATCAGCTCTGGTAACACCTATATTAACAATTGCAGTCATTGCACCAGCTTCATGAGCCGCTCTGCAAAAAGAAACACATATGCTCCTCAATAAGATGTAAACTCAAAAAAATATGGTAAGAGATTGTTCTCTGGCATTACCTGACAAGACGAAAAGCAGACATTGTCATCAAAGACGAACCCAGCACTAGAAATGCATCACTTTGTTTCGCAGCTTCCATTGCTTGAGTAGCTCTTTCCTTTGGGATGTTGTCTCCAAAGAAGATTACCTTACAAAAAAAAAAGAAAAACATAATTAGAAACAGAACTTAAATGCTTTGTGTCTATCTCAGTTCTTACATCAGGTTTTAGTACTCCTTGGCACTTCTCGCAAACTGGTATATGAAAACCATCTTCCCAAAACTTCTCATCGATCTCAATATCACCATCAGGCCTTTGTTTCATGCCAAAGGTCTTCTCTGATCCTGGTTCTCCATGATCAATACTTTCTAATGCCTCTGCCCACTACAGTAAGAGTAACAACTTTGCTGAGTGTAAATTAAGTCAGTTGATTCGAGTTATGCTATATAACACTGACCTTAGGATTGAGAGCTTTTAGCTGATCCTGAAACAAGTCTCGAGGAAAAGAGAAGCCACAATCTAAGCACATAACAGTATACACTGTCCCATGTAACTCAAGCGGATCACTCCCAGCACGATGATGCAACCTAAGAAACTTAGAGCTTAAGAGCCAACAACATCCAACAGAGAAGAGAGATCTCTGATAAGTTTTACCTGTCAACGTTTTGCGTTATGATACAATCAATTCGTCCAGCTCTCTCAAGTGATGCTAAAGCAGTATGAGCTGGACCTGGCTGTGCTGCAGCGAACCGTCTCCATCCAGCATAACTCCTTGCCCAATACCGCCTACGAGATCGGCTTGATCTAGTGAATTCCTGTAGAAAAGAGAATTGTAGACAGTAAAATAATTAAACAAATCCAATTTTTTTTCACTGACTTCAATCTTGCTTTCAGATCACCTGGTGGGTAATTGGTTTGAAACCAGAACTATATGCTCCATTGGGACTGCACCAAACAATAACACGTCAAATAATCATTACAAAACCAAACCAAGACCATTAGATCAAATATGAATGAACAATAGTAACCTCCTGTAATCAGGGATGCCACATTCAGTGCTAATCCCAGCTCCAGTCAAGATGGTGAGTCTTTTACTAGACAAGAGAATGAAGAAAGCCATTAGATTTAAAAGATCATATATATATATATATGCTGAATAAAAGATGGTACCTTTGCTCAAAAAGTTGATAGAGCTTGTGGATATCTTCTTTATGAGGAGGATCAGCATCAGGAACTATTTTTTTATCCCTAAGAAACCTTGGAGGTGCTTTTAATTCGTTTCCCAAAGAACCTCCAGGGATTGAAACTCGGCATGTTGTTCTCACAAACCGTCTATATCCTTTAAACAGCATCACTAAGTTTGCCTTAGACCGAAGTGGTTGACACATGGTGAACATGTCTGAAAATAAGAGAAACATTAACTCATTGAATAGCTAAGTAATGAATCAAGCAAGCTTAGGTGAGATAAAGGGAAAAGGAAGAACATTCCCATTATCATTAGAAAAGTGATCTAATGAGAAATGGCACTAATGAGAATAAATCAATCGACTTTCACCGACAATAAATTCACAGAAAAATAGAAGCTTAGGTTTGAATAATAAATTTAAAAAATCAAAGAGCATACCTTGAGAGGTCGTTAATGGCGGATGAAAGAAACGAGATTTCTTCAGTTTTTTTTTTTGGTTTAATTTTTGTATTTTTTTTTTTAAATATCTCCAGAAATAAAAGAAGAAGGAAAAAAGAGAAGACGAGGAGGATCGGACGTTGGAAGGTCCTTCTTGGTTGAGTAAGTAGCCACGTTGCGCGCTTATCCACCGTTATATCTTTCACTTAACTAAACGGCGTCGTTTTGGAAATAAAAACAGAGACCTAATTAAAAAGAAGCCACCGAGATCTCTCTTCGTCGCCTGACGAGTTTTCGAAGAATCTCCGTCGTAAGTCAATACTCTCATTTTCTCTCAATCAATCAGTGATCTGTTACAAGAATTTTAATTTGTTGATTACTATTAATATCTTGAGAGTCAATCTCACTACTAGTAAATGCTTTGCTTTTTGAATTTGATTATGTTTTGTTAAGATTTAGTTAGGATAATCTTGACTCTTGACTGAGAGAGAGATGTTAATAAATGATTTACTGAGCTGAAGATTCTTCACAGAGTTTGGAAAGAAAGAGAGATGCCACACAGAACAAGGCCTTTGACGGGACTCTTGCTTTTCACTGGAATCAACGCTGTTTTGGTGCAGACCATCACTCCTGTCTATGACTTCGTCTGCTTCTTGCCCTACTGGGAGAGAAGGGTATGTTTCTTGTCTCCAAGTGTGTAGATTAACATTTCTTTTAAGTACGTGAATCTCTCTTGTGTCTGTGTATAGTTTTCCATCTTTTGGAGCGTTTTGTCATGTTATATAATGCTCTGCTTCAAGTCATATTAGTAATATTACCAAATGCTAAAACTTCCACTCTTTTTGTGTGCACATGCCAATCTCTGACTAACTTTGGCTTTTTGTTACTCTGTTGTTTACATTGAAATTTTGATAGAGAGAGCGAATCCGGAAGGAGCGTGAAGCGGTGGCTGCATCATTAAACAGCAACACCTCAGCACATAATGCTACTCAAGCATCTGTTGGTTGATGCAGTATCTAAGACAGTCGCAATGTTTCCTCTGTGTAATCCAACTGTTTACAATCTCTAGCACTGAATAATTGAGAGCCTGCAGCTACAATTTTCGTAATGGCCCATATAAAGGCCCAAATTTGGCATGTTGTCTTTATGTTGCTGCATATGGCCCATTAGTATCGAGTATTGTTAAGTTCAGAAGTCGCAATCTATGTCATAAACTCATACTCAATGGAAATTCTACAACACAATCCACGTTTTCAAAATCATCATGTCGTAGAAATGATTTTACTGTTACATACACACGAGTTATAAAATATTTATATCATCGAATAAGACAAGTAGTCATATGAATAGTATGTTATGCGATCCTCCATGTTGTTAAATATTCGACAACGAGGTCCCAGCTTGTCTCCTTATCCAACTTCTTAAGCATATTCCTAAAAGACCTAAATACGACAGAACACATAAAGTAATAATCCACCACAAAAAGAAGGTATATATTTATATGTTTTAGGTCAAGTTAGGCAGCTATAACATCAAGCTCCACGAAGCTTCCTATTTCAATTCACACAACGACTTGAACTAAACAAACAACTGCAAAAAGTATGAAGTCGATTTCTCTATTTGTATAATAACAAATTCAGATCAAGTCCAGATACAATTTATCTGATTTTTGTAATTGGAAAAATCATATTATTCTATTGGTCCTATGACTCGTATCTTTTACTTATAAATAACTTGATTGTTACCACCCCAAAACGACAATAAACAACTTGTTCATATCATTATGATTAGGGCGCTTCTTATAATAGTCTAGGGTTTGTTTTAAGTACTCTATCTTGTTTTATTGGTAGCTTTACCTGAAAAGAATATTATATTCGTAATGGTTAATTAATGGTGAATTTTAATGTTTCTAGTAAATTTCTGTTTTCCTAATTCTTTTCTTGCTATTCAAAATGTTTTTGTTACGTACCATTGGTTATGTAACTCTATTTTAATATGATGTTATCAGGATGATAATTTTCTAAGTTCTTACTCAGAAGTTATTAAACTTTTGAAGTTGTTATACTTAAACAAATTTTGGAGAAAATATATATGAAACTGTTATAAATGGCTTAACTCTTACTTAAAATTCACATCCGATAAACTCCCAAGATTAGTGTTACGAATGGGGAGGCAATTATGAATACATGCATAGTACAACTACAAGTCTTCATTGCTCTTAATTATTAAAATAAAATTATGTGTATGAAACGATACGACTTATACAAATATCTGCGTTATTATATCAATAAATAAAAATCATAATTGACAAAAAGTCATGTCTGACCAACAAAAGTTCGTGTTATACATTAATGGAATTCTAATACTAAAATGAAAGACCAAGTCTTAAACAACACCAACTTGAAGAGAACATAATCATATTTATATATATGATAAGAAACGTAAGTGATGATGATCATCAAACGGGGAACACGCCCACGTCAGTCCCTAATACACACATACCTCAACTTTCATTTAAAAGATTTTCACATAGAAGAGACTTCATGTTTATTCTTTAAAAAACTTAAACAAATCAGAGTATATTGTACAAATACTGCAAGTCGCGAAAAATCTAGTTTAAAATACAGATTATGTAAGGAACAAAAAAAAGAAGCCGCGAGTGTGTGACTACGACTGGCTATTGCACAACTAGACTACGATTCAACGTTAGATGACCTCATCCATCATTAGCCATGACGCGAGCTTCGCTCAAGGAAGAAGTTCTTATATACTGCGACAAAGCCCACCGTAGTTTCATCATCGGCTGTCCAATCACAAGACACACCCAAAACTTCCACCTCAAGGAATTCTGACTTATCTTCAGCAATGTTTAACAATAGTGTATCCATTTGAATATAATAAAAGTATGGCTGCTGAGGACATTTATTGTTCCCACAAAAAAACAAATATGAGAAAACATAAATAATCTTAGTTAAGAATCTTAAATTAAATTATACTTCTTAAAAAGATACATGTTTTATATTAAAAAAAAATACATTGTCAATATATTAATTAATAGTAAATTGTATTTTTTTTAAATAGTTTTTTATTGAAATTGTATTGGTTAAAGTTACGGAAAATAGTTACGTACAAAAATAATTTATTAATAATCAAAATTTCATATATTTTTTTAATATGTGTGAAATTTTAAAACATATTTTTTTAAAACATTTATTTTTCGAAACATATGGAATAATAGCGAGCCAAAATTTTTTAAGTATTACTCCATCTGTTTCATTTTAAATGTCACTTTGAATTTGTGCACACATATTAAAAAATAATTAATTTTGTATATTTTTTATATGAAAACACAATTACTTATACAGGTAACCATATTTCAACCAATAGAAAAATTAATTGTTAAATAAAATTAATAAATTTTACATTGAAAATTGAAAACGATACTTATTTTGTAACGGAAAAAATTCTTTACAACGATACTTAATATAATATAATACATAGAGTAATAAATACGCATTACTAGATCTCCTCAAATTAATTAAAAGGATTGTATTTGATTATTTACTCCTCCCTCACTCTACAATACAACTGTTGAAAGTTTTATAAATCTCATTACCAAGTTAGACCCAAAAAAAAAGATCTCATTACCAATTCTGAACAAAATGGATAAGCTACACTTGAAGCAGGGGATCAAGGTGCTGACACACACTTAGGTCGGTCAACAATCTACAAAGGGCGCGGGTGACGCAAGCAGTGACATCATCACTACTTTTCACTACGTCGACCATCCACTAACACTAGGCCACGTACGTCCCCAGCTGGCTGCCGTCAGCGTTTAGAAGAGAAAACGGCCGAGTTTTGCCGCACGTGCTTAAAAAAATCTCCCCTCGTGTCATCCCTCTCTATCTTAAATTAAATTAAATTAGATTAATTTCCGCAATTCTCGTCCTTATAAAACCTTTCGTCTCCTCACTCTCATCTCCTCGATTCCAATCTTCACCAGACAAACCCCAGATCTCGAAGAGAAGAGAAGACTTTTGAAAAAAAAATGAAAGCAGGGCTAAACTTACCAGCAGGATTCCGATTCCACCCAACGGACGAAGAGCTTGTGCAATTCTACCTTTGCCGGAAATGCGCATCGGAGGAGATCTCTGCTCCGGTCATCGCCGAAATCGATCTCTACAAGTTCAACCCTTGGGAGCTTCCTGGTAAAAATCGAATTGGTTTTCTAATCATTAATCGAGATTTTTCTCGAGAATCGTTTGCTAATCGAGAGATTTGTTTTTTGTTTTTTTATTACAGAGATGTCTCTGTACGGAGAGAAAGAGTGGTACTTCTTCTCGCCACGAGACCGGAAATACCCAAACGGTTCGCGTCCTAACCGGGCGGCGGGAACCGGTTATTGGAAAGCCACCGGAGCTGATAAACCGATCGGTAAACCGAAGACGCTGGGTATTAAGAAAGCGCTCGTGTTCTACGCTGGGAAAGCTCCCAAAGGGATTAAGACGAACTGGATCATGCACGAGTATCGTCTCGCTAATGTTGACAGATCAGCTTCTGTTAACAAAAAGAACAACCTTCGAGTATGTTCTGTTCTGTCTTATCCTTTTTTTTTTGTTTGTCTGAATGTAATAATGATTTAGATTATTAATTTTTTTTTTTTTAATTACAGCTTGATGATTGGGTGTTATGTCGAATCTACAACAAGAAAGGGACCATGGAGAAGTACTACCCTGCTGATGAGAAACCGATGACCATGACGGCGGCTTCATCGCCTTTCGATGCGTCGGACTCGACTTACCCGACGTTGCAAGAGGATGACTCGAGCAGCTCGGGGGGTCGCGTGGTGTCGCCGGATGCGAGGGAGGTTCAGAGCGAGCCTAAATGGGGGGAGTTTGAGAATGCTTTTGATGCTTCCATGTTCGGTGGTGGCTCCATGGATTTGCTGCAGAGTGAAGATTTTGTGCCTCAGTTCTTGTACCAGCCTTCTTATGAGTTCAACTCCTGGCAGGAGGACCCGCCGGAGCAGAAACCGTTCTTGAATTGGAGTTTTGCTCCACAGGGGTGATAAAAAGGATGAGAGGGAAAGGTTTTTTTGGTCTGTGTTGTAATGTGGTAGAGAGAAGTTCTCAATCATCTTTTGTTTCTTAGTAGTGAGAGAAAGATTGTAGAGTGTTGATAGTTTCTTAGCATCTTCAATGTTTTTTCATTGGTAGGTGAATTCTTGTTATTTCATCAGAAATTTATATGAAAAATTATACATTCTTCAAGATACCAGTTGCACTAATGTAGATGAATATACAAACAGTGAAAAGAAAGGGATCATAGCTTACTCTAGAGCAATGATATTGCTGCATGCTTCGGTTTGACATTCCCAAAGTGTTTTATATGATGCATTCTTCAGTTCCACAGATGCTTCTTTCATGGTGTTAGATGTTCTGTGCAATTTTGCTTTTCCATGTTTTGAGTTTAGTTCCCTACTTCCCTTAGGTGTTAGTCTCCTTTACATGACTCTTCTTACATCAGCACATCATTCAGGTTTTTTTTTTGTGTTAACAAGCACATCATTCAGCTCTCATCTATAGAAAAGTAACTCATGTGTTGCACTTCCTTCACTGTTTGCTTCAGTATCCTACTTTCACTGCCACCTTTTTCAAGAGCCACTTTAGGTTCTATAGCAACCCTATATTTTTATTGATTTAACAGATTCTCGGTTTTAATTGTTTATGCTAAAAGAGAAACATAATTGAAGACTATTTCTCTTTTTAGGTTAAAAATTCCACATAAGTTTTTGGAATATATCTGGTTTATGAAACATTTATTGATTTATGTATAAGCAAATCCATGATAGACTTTTAACAGTTACACAATTATAAAGTCGACTCTTCTTGTACTCTCCTTCACTTTTTGAAAACTTCATTTTATCACTTATGGTCCTTTTCCTTTGGGTGACTTCGAGTGAGGTGTAATCCTTTGATTTTCAGGTTCTGAGATTTAAAATACCATAAACACTTTTAATGTTAAAAATAATAACTTGGAAGCTATAAAACAATGTCCCAAAATTTGGAGCCAGGACGTCCAAATTTTTTTTTTTTGAATTGAATGTTAAATTTATTCAAATCAAAAAGCCATTGTTTTACATCAAGTGTAGCTTACTTTGAAAATGTAAAAGACAAAATTTTCTTTATGTCTATGCTATACTTCTTGTGGCAAACCAAAATCTCATTCCTACTTCTTACTTGTCATCTCCCATTCTCTGAATTGAAGTGAATCTCTTTCCAAGACGTGCAAATTCATATTATTAGGTTCTTTAGCACTGGCGCTAGTTTACACCCCCTCAGCAAACTTGAACCATAACTATGTACAGACAATTTATTTAAGAATGTTTGTTTTCTAATTTTGTAACAGAAATTTACTTGGAATTTTGAGAATTTTATTGGCGCATCGAGAATCTGAATACCTGGTAGCAACTACAAAAAAAAAAAAAAAAGAAGACTTCGGCATTATGTGACGATATGTGCTGAATCTGTTGGTGTACATAGAGGTCATGATCGAGCAAATTTCTAGATAAAACAACCAGGTATATAGTAACTTGAACAGTTTTAAAATAACTGAAAATTATGGATAGAAATACTAACGTGTGTGACGTTTGGCCTCGGCAACACCAACTTGAGATTGAGATGAAAAACACAGAAGCAGAGAAAGAAGAAGAAGAAGAAGAGCAATTATATATGATCTCTCTTTAGCCATGTTAACTGATTGTCTTTGTTTGCATGAATGACAGTTTTAAATACAAGGAAGCATCAGACTCCTCCACCGACTAAATTCCAACTTGACGCGTTTTTACCTTTGCACAATGACTAGCGAGTTAATCTCTGCCATTCCTTTTTTTTTTCTGTCCAACAAATGCTCAAGACTTCTGATTCCTTTTCTAGTTCTGTACACATGTCTAACTGTTTCCAAGACAAATTATTTTGTCGGTAAGTTGAAATATTTAGTTTAGCTTCCAAATAAAACACACTGTGTATTGTGTTGGTAAGTTGAAATATTTAGTCGCTCTGCTCTCCATAGGCAAGATATCAAAGCTTACTACCCACAGGTTGTTCAGATGTGACCTGAGAAGATGCAGCAGATCCAGCAGCAACGGTGGTTCCGTGGTCTTGTTGCAGAGTGAAGCTTTTGTCCCTCAGTTCTTGTATCAGCCTTCTGACTATTTCAACTCCTGGCTGGACCCACCAGAGCAGAAACCATTCTTGAATTGGATCTTTGCTCCACGGGGATAAAAAAAGAGGAGGGTGATTTTTTTTACTGTGTTGTGATGTGTTAGAGAGAAGTTCTCTATCATCTTTGTTTCTTAGTAGGGAAAAAAAGATTGTAGTCTGTTAATAGTTTCTTAGCATCATCAATGTTTCATTTGTAAGCAAATTCTTGTTATTTCATCAAAAATTTATATGAGAGTAGATTGAAACAACAAAATGATAAATATTTGTGGTTGTCTCAAATTTTCATGAATTTGTTGCAAAGGAGGAAACAATGAAAGAGATGAATGAAAGAGAAAGTATCAAAAGAAGGAATGAGAGGAAAATTATGATTTGTCCAAAATGGAAGAGAGGTTAAATTGTCGAAACCCAATTGGTAATAGATGATTAGTTGAGAAAATTTTAAAGGAAATGATTCATTAAGGATACTCTGAAGATTTTAAATTAAGAGGAGCCATTAACTTTTGTTTAAGAAAATTGTCAACCATGAGAGACAGAATAGATTAGCATCCCAATCTACACTTGATGAAGAACCAATCCGTCACGCAGCAAGATAACTGGTGTATTTGATCAGACTGCCAACTGATGAACACCGGTTTAAAGTTGGAATCAGCTGGTTTGCAAAATCTGATGTTGATTCAATTACTTTACAGTTACATCAGATAAGTCTCTGACCAAGGTTCTGTGACTAGTTCTTGATTCCAAATATAATAGATTAAATATTAGAACATCTCTGGGGGATTGAGATAAAAACAAGATTAAAAAAAGACTAATGTGTTCACGCGTTTCTTAGCTGTGATTCATCTCTTCCAACTGATTGCGTGAAAGCCAACTTCATTCATAACTGATCATTTATGAAAACTATAGTATTATATTGTCTTCAGATTTCAGACACGTCGAGAAAATAATAATGTTTCAAAAACACTGTTTCTCCGCGTGTTGTTAGTTAGTTATAAACTCTCACTAGTCGTTGACAAAAACAAAAACGAAACTCATTAGCACTATCAATCACCATTCCTCAGAGATTTTGTTTTAACTTGTTCCACAAGCTACTAAAACCCTATTCTTCCTCAACGACCCGCAGCAACGGTATGTCATTTATAACATATTCTCCCATTTACTTACATAACACTCTTTCACTATTTGTTAGGTTTGAATCTCATTTTCTTTTTTACAGACATGAACTACAATGGGCGAAGACTCTACTCCGTTCATACGAGAGAGGAGATTCGTGAGAAGATGATGAAGGAAGTAGTTCAGATCACGGAAGTGTTCTCTCTGTCGCTGTCTGATGCAACCGTGATCCTAGTCCATCTATGTTGGAACTTGTGCAAGGCTTCAGATCGTTTGGTAGACGACAAGGAGAAGTTTCTGTCGGAATTAGGTTTGGTTGGATCTTCTGATGAAGATCTTGAGGTGACCGGTGAAGGAGATGATAATCTCATGTCCACGTCTTTTTGCTCACATAAGTTCTCTAGAGATTGCTGGAGAGATTATCTCAGCAAAACTCTAAAGAAGAAGAAGAAGGAGGACGAGAGAGTACTATTGATCTCTTGCTTGACCCAAGACTGTCACGCGTCGGTTGGACCAGACACGGTCGAGAAACTCGGAGAGCCAGTGAAGAAGATGTACGAGAGATACCTTCTAGCATCTTTTATGGAGAGCAACAAAGAAACAATCAAACGGTGTCCTGACTGCGACGACTACGCCATCAAGCGTCATGATGAGGTTCCATCAGAAGACTTTGATGTGGTGTGTTTGTGCGGTCACATATTCTGTTGGAATTGCCAGCTAGAGTCACACCGACCGGTGACTTGCAACAATGCTTCCCTTTGGTTGAATGAACTATTGTATAAATCAAGAAACCTTGCGCGGACCACTAAAAGGATCAAGCATTGTCCTGAATGCTACAGTCTTGTGGAAAATCATGATGGAGTATGGAAATGTACTGACTGCTCCGTTTCCCAACCAAGCAATGACTTGGCTCTAATACGTCACATGACACTATGGGAGACAAGTGATGCCGCATTGCAGAGATCTAAATGGGATCTTGAAGCCGTTGAGGAAAAAATCATGGATGCTAATTGTTTAAGAGAGCTAGACATGAAGGCTATAAGAGAAGCATGGATGCTAACTGTTCAATGCAGACTTGTGCTGAAATGGAGCTGCGTGTTTGGTTATTTCATAAGTGATTACCATATCGCCAAGAAGGAGTACCTTGATTACCTTCGGGAGAAAGCTACTGCAAATCTTTCTAAGCATAAAGAGACTCTACATAAGGTGACGGATGGAATCATCTCAGGTGGTGGAGGTATCATTGCCTTTAGGGAGAAGTTAGGAGACACAACAGAAACAACTGGCAACTACTTCCGTTTCTTTGTAAAGACTCTTGAAGATGGTTTGTGTGATGTTAAGGTTGATGCTTATGAGGATGTAACCACTGATTACTGGTTCTGCGATCGATGCACGTTCAAGAACGACTCCTTTGATCAAGAGTGTAGGATGTGTGTTTTCTCTTTCGAGTCTCCTCCTCATGTGGCTCTATGTAATGTGAACAGTAGTGCAAGTTCCCATCAACAACAACAAGTCACAAACGTGCCCAATAAGTGATATTGTTTTTTTGTGGTTTCATTTGGATTGTGTTTTGTTTTTTTTTATTTGGGGTTTTAAGTCTTGAGAGTCACGTTTGTGTTTCCTTATTACATAACACTTGATAAGTTTGTTTGTTTAAGTTTTGGATAAACTTTGTTGAAGTCGAATTAATAAAGTTAGTAATTAACAGGAGAATAAAGCTTTCCACATCTCTCTCATGGCTTTCACACCACACACTGTCACACTCCCAAGTTACTAGTGGCCCTAAAAGTATGTTGTTCTCATTTCCCTCGCAGATTGGACTATTATGAGAATGTTTCATAACATAGAACTGATTTAGTGAATGAAAATGACACTAATTATATCCAGGAGAATGCAATAATCTGCATGCTTAGTAATTACCTCTATTTGTTGACTAGTTCATATACTCTTCTTGTCTTCCAAGTTCAAACAATTTGTTTTAGGTCTAATAGATGTTGTGGTGGTGCTTCTCCTCTCCTACCGCTGAAATTTTTTTTAACAAATGTAATGTATATGAATCTTGAATTGTATTAATGTTGATTCTTTCAATTTGGTAAATGTTGATTCTTTCAACTTCTAACGTTTAGTTAATCTCAAAGATTACATTATTCGTTAACCTAAGTTGAAATTTTCCTTTTAGAAAATAATCATAATTATTCTATTTGATAAAAAAAAATTTAATTATATTTGGGTGTGAATATGTACAAAACAAAATGTTAAGACGAAATTTGAAAAATGAGAAAACTAGAAGGACCGATATCCAAAAAAAACTTCACAACACTCTCAGAAATTGAATAACGGGGAAGAAGACGTAGCATTGTTTCTATCCATCAGTTTCTTCCTTCTTCTTCACCATCATGTGATTCCATCAACACAGCTCAATCTCCTCATGATCAATTCTCTCTTCTCTCACATTCGTTAGAAGAAGAACGATCCATTTTAACCTGCTGTATTCAAAATGTTGACTAGAGCCCTGGGACGAGTTCGAATCTCTGGATCGACGATTCAACGATCGAAGAATCATTTCACTGGAGTTTTCGATAATTCGAAATTGGATACGACGATTGGTGCTTCCCGTGGAAGAAGACGGTTGTCGAGCGAGAGCGGGAAACGATTTGCGGCGATGTGGGGGAGTGGAGATTACGGAAGGTTAGGGCTAGGGAGCTTGGAGTCTCGGTGGAGACCCGCCGTTTGCTCTGCGTTGAGTGATCACAGTATTAGAGCTCTCGCTTGCGGCGGAGCTCACACTCTTTTCCTCACCGGTGATCTTTCGTCATCTCCCTCTTTAATTCGATTTATTTGATCAGAATTTGAATTTGAGTGATAGGATCTTTATTATTTATTGGCTTAGTTTAATTGGACTGATCTGAGATTTAGGAGGTTATAAACATTTTTTAAAAAAGTTAATCTTAATTAAAAAAATCGACAATGTGAGGGCCATTGGGCCTATATAAACTAGCTATATAGGCGGATTGCTGTGCCCAGATCCGGCTCTGACTAGGCATGTTTGGTGTTTTAGTTGTAAAGTAATCTTTTTTGAATCTGATTGTGAGCTTAACATACACTTCCTACACTATGTGACAGAAACAAGGAGAGTCTTTGCGACAGGTCTTAATGATTGTGGCCAACTTGGTGTCTCACATGTTAACACTCATGCTTTGGTATGTAGGTTTTTGCAAAAAACTATAGGGTTTGTTTTTCTTTGATTCTCTGTTTTTCACATGTCTTTATCTCAGAGTATTCAATTGGAACTTGTTTCTTGTGTATAAAACGTTGTAGGAGCCGCTTGAAGTTTCTGGAATTGAAAATGATATACTGCACATCTCAGCTGGTTATTACCACTCTGCTGCTATCACAGGTAAATAAGCACAATGTTCTTCATTACATCTTCTGGTGCAGTACAGTGCTTTACATAAATTGTATGTTATTTCTTACTTGGTCACATCTGTGCTCTCTTTCTTTTTGTTAGTGGATGGGGAACTCTACATGTGGGGAAAGAATACTAGTGGACAGCTTGGACTTGGAAAAAGTAATTACGTTTTTACATTTCAATAAGTTATGGTGCACTGTGATTTATGTCCTAATTCATCAAAGTTGCTTGCCTATTTACATATTCGTTTCTATTATACAGATGCTGCAAGAGTGGTTCATGTACCAACCAAAGTGCAGGCTCTGAATGGGATCACCATCAAATCAGTGGCTTTAGGATCAGAGCATTCAGTTGCTGTTACTGGTACGGATCCTAGATTCTTAAACACCTGTTTTTGTGTGTGTTTTAAGTATCTTTCTGGAGCAGATGGAGGTGAAGTCCTGAGTTGGGGTGGAGGAGGATCTGGAAGACTTGGCCACGGTCACGAGTCCAGTTTTTTTGGCATCTTAAAAAGTAAAAGGTTGGTCTGTTTTTGCTTAATTCCTATATTTGTTTCTTTCTCATGTAAATTTTTACTCACAAGAGTTTTCATATCATGATTCCTTCATAGTTTTCTTGTACTGCGCTTGTAGTGAGTTTACTCCAAGGCTTATCAAGGAACTTGAGGGGATTAAGGTAATTTCTTAGATGAAAATTAATCTTTAGACTCTCTTGCTAATAACAGCTTGTCTGTTCTTTTGGTTGAACACTAGGTTAAAAGCGTTGCTGCTGGTCTGCTGCATACAGTATGTACTGATGGTATTGAGTTACTTTCTTCAATTATGAGTATTGTGCGAGACTGGTAGTTACTGTCTGTCTGAGCCTCTGAGGTTTGGTTCCAAATAATGCAGAGAATGGCTCTGCTTTCTGATAGAGTTTGATCGTCAGGTCTCTCTACAAACTCGATCACGAACACAACGAAAGATGATTTTTATTGATATGATGAAAAGGTGTTTACACTTTGTATTGTGAATCAACCGAGACTCGCTGGCTTAACCCAGACGAGATCTCCTCAAGACTATCGTCTCTAATCCAAAATACAAAGCTACCCACAAATGAGCTCGCAGGCTCGTATTTAAAGCTACTCAACGAACATAACGGCAAACCTTCTCTGTCCATCCGAGTCTTCCAATCTTTTCCTGTCTCAAGACCCTCTAGACGCCCCAGAGTCTTCCTTCGTATTCAATTCTTCTTCCTTTTCCCGCGTCCCTCTCTCTCCTCCTCTGTTCTTCCTCTGTCTCACGTAACGATAATGAAGCTTATCAATACCCCCCTTTTCGAAACCGAGCTTGTCCTCAAGCTTAAACTCAGGATACTGGGCACGAAACTCTCTGTATAACACCCAGGAGTTCTCCGAAGGAGGTAGGGAGCGCCACTGAACTAGCAACTCTAAACTTCCTTTATCATTGTAACGAGTATCCAAGATAGCCTCCGGCACAACGATAACATCATCAAGACCCGTAGGTGAAACTGGTAACGGAAGCACCTGATGATCAGCTCCCAGAACTGCTTTCAACTGAGACACGTGAAAGACTGGGTGAATTTTTGTCTCTGGAGGTAAAGCCAAACGATAAGCCGCTTTTCCGATCCTCTCACGCACTTCGTACGGTCCAAAGTACTTAGCTGAAAGCTTCTGACAAACTCGTCGAGCTACGGATTGTTGCCTGTATGGTCGCAGTTTCAGATAGACCATTTCTCCTACTGAAAACACCACATCTCTTCTGTGTTTGTCAGCGTTGTTCTTCATCAGTTGTTGCGCATGAACCAAATGGGCTTTGATACTGACCAACATTGCATCACGCTCAACTAACATATTCTCCAAGTTCGCATTTGTAGTTGATCCTGACTCATACTGCAATAATGCTGGAGGTTCACGTCCATAGACAACTCGAAAAGGACTAGTTTTCAAGGATGTATGGTATGACGTGTTGTACCACAGTTCAGCCCAAGAAAGAAACTTGAACCAAGTTCGTGGGTGTGATGAAGCAAAACACCGAAGATAAGTTTCCATACAACGATTGAGAACCTCAGTCTGACCGTCTGTCTGAGGGTGGAAAGCCGTGCTGAACTTCAATGATGTCTCAGATAAACGGAACAGCTCCTTCCAAAAGGAACTCAAGAAAATCTTGTCACGATCAGATACAATAGACCGAGGAAACCCGTGCAGACGCACCACCTCTCCAATAAATTTCTTTGCCACATCAATCGCCTGAAAAGGGTGTTTGAGACCAATGAAATGCGAGTATTTACTCAGTCGATCAACCACCACAAAGATGACGTTATACCCAAAAGAAGTTGGTAAACCCTCAACAAAATCCATCGACAAATCCTCCCAGACAGCCACCGGAATAGGAAGCGGCTGAAGTAAGCCTGCTGGGTTCAGCGTTGAATACTTATGTGTTTGACAAATGTGACAACCAGCAACATACTTCTGAACTGTCTTTAGTAAACCCGTCCAATGGAACCAGCGTTGTATCCTCTTAACTGTCTTGAGAACACCCGAATGGCCCCCTTGTAACCCATCGTGACACTCCTTCAAAATAGTAGTAACATGTGGAGAGTCATGTGGAATCACTAAGCGATTCTTGTATAGTAATTTCCCTCCCTTTTCTGAATAATGTTTCAAGCTTGGATCACCCTCTTGAACTCTCTGTAATAGCAGCTGAATCTCAGGCGATGCTGCAATTTCTGCAAGCAGATCTTGAAACTGAAGAGAAGCAGGTACCGTGACTGCTAGCAACGTTGAAGAGCATAGCTGTAGTGAAGAATGCTCAATCCTTGAAAGACCATCTGCTGCTTTGTTCTGAATCCCCGGTTTGTAGATAATATCAAACTCATACCCCAATAGTTTGATCAACCATTTCTGATACTCCATGTTGACTTCACGTTGCTCTAATAGAAACTTAAGAGACTTTTGATCTGTGTGAACCACAAAGCGACGTCCTAGTAGATAATGCTTCCATTTGCGAATAGCCAAGACCACAGCCATAAGTTCTCTTTCATAAATCGGTTTCAGCTGTTCACGAGGTGTCAAGCCGTGGCTAAAATAAGCAATCGGACGACCCTGTTGCATCAATACTGCACCAATCCCAAACCCTGAAGCATCACACTCAACTACAAACGTTTGCGTAAAATCCGGCAAGGCCAAAACCGGTGCCGTAAGCATCGCTGTTTTCAAGTTATCGAATGCTGTTTGAGCGAACGGAGACCACTCGAACTTGTCAATCTTTAGCAATTCAGTAAGAGCACGGGCCAAAGAACCATACCCTAGTACAAACCGTCTGTAGTACCCAGTTAGCCCCAAAAAACCACGAAGCTGTTTGATATTCTTAGGAGTAGGCCAAGTTCTCATAGCTTCTGTCTTTTTAGGATCAGTAGCCACTCCTTCAGCTGAAATGACATGTCCTAAGTATTCGACTTTCTCCTGAGCAAACAAGCACTTCTTCTTATTTGCGAAGAGCTGATGTTTCTCGAACACTTTGAGAACTGCCTCCAAGTGATGAACATGTTCTTCTTCGTTCTTGCTGTAGATCAACACATCATCAAAGAATACCAGCACAAACTTATTAAGGAAAGGACGGAACAGATCGTTCATCAGTGACTGGAAGGTAGAGGGAGCATTAGTTAAGCCGAATGGCATTACTAAAAACTCATAATGACCATCGTGGGTTCGAAAAGCAGTCTTAGGAATGTCCTTCTCCTCCATTCTGATCTGATGAAACCCTGCAGTTAGATCCATCTTAGAGAACACTCGAGCTCCATGAAGTTGATCGAGTAGTTGGTCTATCATAGGGATAGGATACTTGTCTGCTATGGTTGCCTGGTTGAGCGCACGGTAGTCCACACAAAAACGCCAAGATTTGTCTTGTTTCTTCACCAACAAGACAGGGCTTGAAAAAGGGCTTCGACTTAACCTGATCAGACCTTTTTCCAACATCTCGTTCACCATCTCAGTCATTGCTTCCTTATGTGCTTGAGGGTAACGGTAAGGTCGAACATTTATGGCAGTAGTTCCTTCCTTAAGCGTTACTGCATGCTCTCGTCCTCTGAATGGGGGAAGAGACTGCGGTTTAGCGAAAATGTGCTCGTAATCCTGCAACACTTTTGACACTGCCGGAGACTGATCTTGTGTTGTCTGATCGGTAGTAGTCATTTCACAGAGCCAAGCTTCATTAGGTACCACCCATTGACTGTCTTCTTGAGCAATACTTTGTAATGACGTTGTCATCTGATGGAGATCTTGTTCACCAGTTAAACTCGCTTTCTTGCCTTCATACCAGAAGCTCCACTCCTGAGAAAGCCAATCGATCTCACATGTACCAAGAGTCCTCAACCACTGAACTCCTAGCACTACATCCACTTTGCCAAGGTCCAGAGTGATACAATCAATTGTAAAGTTAAGTCCCTGCAACTCCAAATTAACATTGTTGCAGACTCCTCCCGCATGAATAGAAACGCCATTTCCCAAGATCACTTGCATTTTTGCGTTCGCTTGGAATAAGAGTTCTGCCTTCGCTGCTATCTGAGGTGTGACAAAATTATGTGTGGCACCACTGTCTATTAACACCACCACTTTAGTACCAGCTAACAACCCTCTCAGCTTTGTTGTTGCAGGAGAGTCAATCCCCATATAAGCGTTGAGTGAAATCTCCATCATTTGCGGTGACTGCAACTCCTCCATGTTTTTATCTTCCCCTTCCTCCTCTTCGTTATATGTATCTTGTAACACTTCTACTTCTATATCCTCAGCCAGCATCAAGATTTTTAACTCTGCATTCGCACACACATGACCTCGGAACCAGCTCGTCTTACATTTAAAACACAGCTTTAGCCTCTTCAACTCAGCTAATTCAGCTGGAGTTAAGTGTAATCGTGGTCTCGGAGGTAAGTTCTTTTGCGGTTCCAGTTGCTTACTCTTGTCGTCAGCAAGTGGCTGCAGGTTACGTTGGTTATAGTTGTTAGGTCGATGCTGTTTGTGTTGTGGAGCATAGTGATCCGTCTGCCTTGGTTTCACACGTTCACCCATAACTTGACAGAAGGTACTACTCTCCATTTTGACGACTGCTGCGATATGATTACGCAGACCTTTTGGTTCCTTAAGCTTGATAACTTCCTTCATCTCCTGTTTCAGGCCTGTGTAAAACTTGCTTATCAGATTTGGTTCATCAATGCCCTTCACCTGAGTAATCAGCTCTTCAAACTCACGGACATATTGACGTACAGAACCAGTCTGACGCAGAGCACATAGTTTGTTGCGAGGCTCATCATCAATGGACTCTGCAAAGCGTTCTAGCATACGTTGCTTAAACTGAGTCCAGCTCTCGAACTTCTCCTCTTCAGCCTCCCACAGATACCAATTCAATACTTCTCCAGTCAAGCTCAAAGCCACCAATTCGAGCTTTTCTTGTGAACTATACTTTGCCGCGCGAAAATAACGTTCGACATTACGAATCCAACAATATGGCATCAATCCATCAAAGGTTGGTAACTCAATCTTCTTCAACAAGCTCTCCCTACTCGCAAACATATCAGTACCTCGCCGATAACCTGACGGAAAATTCTCCGTTTCAGTTATAGATTCTTGTACCTGATGATCGGATGATTCCGCTACGTCTTTGCCATGTGGCTTTGATGGCGCCGTATTCGACTCGATGCGATCGATTGCGGCGGCGATCTTCTGTAACTGAAACTCAACGGAGCTCAATCGCGACTCCACTTCACCAAAACGGACATCGGATTGTGTATTAGCCTCCGTAAGCTTCCTCCACCCTTCGTAGATCACCTTCACCGTCTTCTCCGTCTCTCGTCCCGCCTGCTCCAGATTCTCGATTCTTCCCTCAGATTCCTCCATCGAAATGATCGCGAGCTGCTCACCGCACCAATTGATAGAGTTTGATCGTCAGGTCTCTCTACAAACTCGATCACGAACACAACGAAAGATGATTTTTATTGATATGATGAAAAGGTGTTTACACTTTGTATTGTGAATCAACCGAGACTCGCTGGCTTAACCCAGACGAGATCTCCTCAAGACTATCGTCTCTAATCCAAAATACAAAGCTACCCACAAATGAGCTCGCAGGCTCGTATTTAAAGCTACTCAACGAACATAACGGCAAACCTTCTCTGTCCATCCGAGTCTTCCAATCTTTTCCTGTCTCAAGACCCTCTAGACGCCCCAGAGTCTTCCTTCGTATTCAATTCTTCTTCCTTTTCCCGCGTCCCTCTCTCTCCTCCTCTGTTCTTCCTCTGTCTCACGTAACGATAATGAAGCTTATCACTTTCATGTTCGGAGAGAGATCTATAAATAAGATGGTAAATAAAATGTCTTTTTTTCTAGACTAACTATGGTTACATTATAGTTATTTATGGTGCGAATTTATAGGGATTTGGAGGAGTAAGGAATGCTACAACACCATCTATTATCAGTGAAGTGCCATACGCAGAAGAAGTTGCATGTGGTGGTTACCACACATGTGTTGTCACAAGTAAATTCTCTATTATTCTTTAGTACCTTTTTGGTAAGAACTCAGTCTCTGTTGTTTCCTTCGTTTTTGTAAGGAGGTGGGGAACTATACACTTGGGGTTCAAACGAAAATGGGTGCCTTGGCACAGAGTAAGTCATTTCCTAATTGATTAGTATGTTTCCTCATAAGATCTGCAACTGTACATGTATTCAGTTTTATCTTAAATTTGTTTCAGGTCAACATATGTCTCACACTCCCCTGTGAGAGTCGAAGGTCCTTTCTTGGAATCAACTGTAACTCATGTATCTTGTGGGTGGAAGCACACTGCAGCCATTTCAGGTAAAACATTTTTTATCCATTTTGATTATGCAAGTTATTCAATTCATTTCTGAATCGTGTTTGCAGATAACAAAGTCTTTACCTGGGGCTGGGGAGGTTCTCACGGCACTTTCTCTGATGACGGACACTCCTCCGGTGGACAACTGGTTTGTTTCATCATCTTTGTTATCGATCAAATCTTTGAAACAATTAGCTTATGTGAATGCGACATCATTTCAGTTCTTGGTTCATTTTGCTATACTATCTAAAGAATCCATGAGACATGGCATCAAATTGAATAAATGTTATGGTATGTTTAACTGCAGGGACATGGTAGCGATGTAGACTATGCGATACCAGCAATGGTGAACCTGGGAAAGAATGTAAGAGCAGTGCATATATCTTGTGGCTTTAATCATACAGGAGCAGTTCTCGAACATTTTTGAAGACTCCATGGAATACATTTCATATACATATACATATGTTTTTGTTTCTTTATGCTTTCTTAATGTTTTGTACATCATAATCAAAAGAAACTAATGGATCTCTATTTGTAAGAATAATATACTACATATATAAATTCTTCAACTCTTGAGGGAGAAACTAGTGTACCTGTAAGAATAATATGTAGTGACAGAAGAACAAAAGAAGAAAGTAATATAATCATTACAAGACGGTGAGTAGTGTTTTGGTATTATTGTTATGTATTTTATTATTACAAGGAACAAGGAGTTGGCAGTCAGAAGCAATGGGAAGTAACATAACTAAGCTAATAAAATACAGATGAAAAACATAACACTCGTCTCCTTTATTGCAAGGCAAAAACTCCAACGAATAAAATTTGTTTTCTCGGTATTGATCCCTCACACTCAGACAAAAGCATCGGTTTTTAGTTTTGTTTGTTTCGTTATTGTCAACAAAAGAAGAAGAGTAGAAGAGATGAATCAAAGCCCTTAAGCTGCTGCCTCCTTGGAGATCTTCTCTGCTTTCGCAACCACCTCGTCAATGCCACCAACCATGTAAAATGATTGTTCAGGAAGATCATCGTACTTGCCATCAAGCAAACCCTACAACAGTTGACAGTTCAAATGAGTTCATATGTAGCAAAACAATGATGTAGGAGGAAAGAAAGTGATATGTACCTGGAAACTGTTGATGTTTTCCTTAAGGTCAACGTATTTTCCAGGGGCACCGGTGAAGATCTCAGCAACATGGAAAGGTTGACTCAAGAATCTCTGGATCTTACGGGCACGGGCAACAGTCAGCTTGTCATCTTCACTTAGCTCATCCATTCCCAAAATGGCAATAATATCTTGCAAGTTCTTGTAGTTCTGCAACACTTTCTGCACACCACGAGCAGTGTTGTAGTGCTCCTCACCCAGAATGTGAGGCGAGAGCATACGGGATGTTGAATCCAGAGGATCCACAGCAGGATAGATACCGAGCTCGGAAATCTTCACATGGGAAAGACAAAGTATCAATATATTATTCAAAGAAGCATCAGAAGGAGACAAGTTCACACCTGTCTAGACAACACAGTTGTGGCGTCTAAATGAGCAAAGGTTGTGGCAGGAGCAGGATCTGTCAAATCATCAGCAGGGACATAGATGGCTTGGACAGAGGTGATGGAACCTTTCTTGGTGGTTGTGATTCGCTCTTGAAGAGCACCAAGATCGGAAGCCAGAGTTGGCTGGTAACCCACAGCAGATGGGATACGACCAAGCAAAGCAGAGACTTCAGAGTTGGCCTACACAGAAGGGTAGAATCAGTTAAATTCACAACTCTCTTTATCACAATGTATGGCACACAGGCGCTGATAGATAAAACAAACAACATAGCTCACCTGAGTGAATCGGAAAATGTTGTCAATGAAAAGCAACACATCTTGGCCCTCAGCATCACGGAAATACTCGGCAACGGTCAAACCAGTAAGTCCAACACGGGCACGAGCACCCGGGGGCTCGTTCATTTGTCCATACACAAGAGCACATTTGCTCTCAGACTGTTAGATGGGAAAGCAAAGAGCTCAGAAACAAAGATCAATCAAATGCCATTTACAGGAAAAGGAAGGTGAAGACTAATCAAAATTATTTGAAAACCTGCTTCTCGCCTAGCTTGATGACACCACTCTCAATCATTTCTCTGTACAAGTCATTGCCTTCACGGGTTCTTTCTCCAACACCAGCAAACACGGAGAAACCACCTGTTCATCCGAAGAAGTACCAATTAATAAACCAAAGCTGGAGCACAAACTACTTGGGGAAACCATGAGAATGCAAACCATGAGCTTTGGCGACATTGTTAATGAGTTCCATAATGAGCACAGTCTTCCCAACACCCGCACCACCAAAGAGCCCAATCTTTCCTCCTCTTTGGTAAGGAGCAAGCAGATCAACAACCTGCAAAGAAAGCAACAAACTTAAGCTCGTAACATGAACAACAACACGTGTAACCTATAGGAACAAGCCCAAAATCTACCTTAATACCAGTGGCAAGGATCTCTTGCCCAGTAGCTAGATCAACCAAAGCTGGAGCATCTCTGTGAATAGGTAGGTAGTGCTCAGTCTCTACACAACAGCAAAATCAAATTATCATAACAGGTTCACTAAACACAAGACATTGATCAAAAGTATCTCAAAAACACTTACTAATCTCGCCTCTCTCATCAATAGGTTCCCCAAGAACATTCATAATACGTCCAAGAGTAGCTCTCCCAACAGGAACCTTATAAAGTGAAAACAAAATAAATAATTAGTCATCCCACATTCCACAAAATGATTCCTTTGTAAATGAATATACTTTAGTGTATCTTCACAAAGTCAACATCGAATTAACAGATCTAAACTACTTACAGTGATCGGAGCTCCCGTGTTGAGCACGCGCCTTCCACGAACGAGACCCTCAGTACCATCCATAGCAATAGTCCTCACAACATTCTGACCCAAGTGATGAGACACCTCAAGCACCAGCCTCGTGGGGTGATCCTGCACCTCGAGCGACGTCATGATCGGAGGCAACCCTTCCTGATCTTCGAATCTCACATCCACAATGGCTCCGATCACCTGGCACACCTTCCCGATCGCGCCTTTCCCGCCGTAATCGTAACTCTTCTTCTTCCCCTCATCCTTAGCTGGAGCCGCCGCAGCTGAATTAGCCGGCGAAGAGGTCGAGTACTCGGCGACGCGTCCGAGGATGTCGCCGAAAGGAGCTGCGCGGCGAGCTGGGGAAGGAGAGGGGAGCCTAGGGTTGCGGCTTCCGAATTTGGCGGCGGATCTGCCGGAGGATGAACGGAGAAGCGTTGATAAGACTCTCCGAGACGCCATTAGTGTGTATGTGAGAGAGAGAGAGAGAGAGAGAATATGCTTAGGGTAATTACAGAACCTGAATCTGATGCTTCCGTTGTTGTTTCTGGTGGGCTTTTCAAATGGGCTTTTATGGGCCTAACAATTAAATTATTAAGAAAATTCGACTTCTTTGGTTTTCATGTTAGTGTCCGTAACAATTAAATCAACGCTGTGGAATTATCCATCTCTTCTAATTTACTCCCCACTTGATTTTAAAGATTAATTAATGCATAAAGATTTGTAAAAATGTTAACTATTATAAAAGGTACTTTGGTTACATAAAAATATTGATAAATAAAATTAATTCAACCAATTAGAAAAATGCAATATTATGTAATTGGTCAAAAATATCAAAGTACATTAAATTTTCATCTAGAATATTGAAAACATCACTTAATTTGCAACAAAAAAATTCTTTAAACACCAAATAAAGTGGAATATATGGAATAATAATTATCATTTTTCTTTAAATAATTAGTTAATTAATATTTAAACTATAAATAAAGTTAGAACTAATAGAAGAGTGCAAAGTGTTTATAGAGTTGATTGTACCAAGTATCGGATTAGATTGGTGTTTTTGGGAATACCTTAAAGAGATGTTTGGATCCATAGGAAGAAAATGTCTCATGATTGAGTTGTATTTTTGGTTTCTATCTCCTAAGAGTTAAATTCTCTCATCTATTTAATATTAGCTCATTTTAATAAGATTTGCTCCACAACACTAAAAAAAACAAGAAATTGATATAAAGTTTAACATTTAGATTAAAATAAAAAAGAGAAAAACATCACATAAGATTGTTAGCGCTTTATGCGGATTAAATGGCTTTTCAGGTTATGTCTTATTTAAATTAAAGAGAATGATTTCATTTAAGTTTGAAATGAATAGTGAAAATTCAATTAAATTTCCGAAAAACCTCCTAAGGTGCTAGCTCTCAATCAGATTTAAAGCATTTTAAATGCTTTTGGAAATTAGTTTGATGTGTTTAATTAAAAGATTAATTTCACAAAAGTTAAATGTATAAATTTAGTTCTTCAAATAGCTGATTATATGATTGGTCATCTTTTGTCTTTTAATAAAAATTTAACAGACCACAGAAAACAATGTTCAAATCTATCAAACCCACTTGTTTACCTTATTTTTGTGGCTATTATTGGTTTTAAGCTTGTGACATTTGAAATTTTATGACCGTTTATACTCAAAGAAAACAATGTTCAAATCTAAACAATAAATAGAAACTAGTATACACATAAAACAGTTGTACAGTGCTTGTACATATAGTATTTGTTAATTACACAGTCTTACATATTCATGGTCAATATTAATGATGTTTATTCTTGAATATCATAAAAATGATCAATTGTGATTTAAAAATTAATTTTTACGGAAAAATCTATGAAATATAGTTTTTTATTTTCTCAAAATATTTTGTCACTTTCTTTCTTATTCTTTTTTTTTGTTGGAAATAGGTTCAATTTAACAATAAGTGATACTAATAAGCTTGAATTGTGAGATCAATCAGTTCTTCTTTCGGCATATTTACAAATGAATGTATATCAGTATATGAAATTTGTATGTGTTAGCTATTTTAGAGATTTCAATTTAATAACGCTAGTTTCTTTAAACAGTGTGTTTGGCATGATCTTCCAATCAACCTTTAACCTACCAAAATTTATCTACTTATCTATAATTTTAAAACAAAAACCTTTTTATAGGTTCCCTTGGTTTTTGCTAAAAATTACACTTGTGTCATTATCTTTTATTTATCACTAACAAAGTTATTATTTTCTAACAATTCACCTTTTTGCAGGCCAATCAATTAGTCCAATATTTTAGCAACTCATTAACAAATGAATCACAACTATTTTTTTGTCAAAAACAAAAAGAATCACAACTATTCTTCGCAGAAATATTTATGAGTCATCAATATTATTAAAATAATATTTACCGATAACAAACATGTCTAATTGCGAATCCAAATAACCAATTAAATATTCTCATCACTTGGAAAAAAATATTTTTTACAAATTCACAATCTTATTCAAATCTTTCACCCCTACTGTTTTCACATAAATAATTAAACTTTTTTTTTGAACAACAAATAATTAAACTCTTAGGTACGTATTTGTACACAATATCCCATATTCCTAAAATGTATCTGCACAGATTTTATTAATCACATAATAAGGATAAATAAAATTTCTTGTAAAATTATAGAGATATGAAGAAAATTGGGATATCATGAGAAATTAAGAATTACCAACCTTCCAAGTTGGAAGTAATACACTACACTATCGGGTGAAATTTTGAAAATCATTTCATTGATCGATTTTCATACTATTTTAAATGGAGATTTTTTTTTAAAAAAAATTATTCACTTATTTTTTCGGGTGTAAATGTTAAGAAACACTTTCAACTTTCTTCTATTTTTTACCCAAAAAAAACTTAGAAGGTTGTTTATTTAGAATATTAACGATCACAAAAATATTAATAATCACACTGTATTTACAGGATACAAATTCAAACAAACACCACGTATTCTAACAGTTTAGAATCCTATAATGTTAGCCAACTATATAAAATCGTTTACACAAAATAGAAACATAATATATCTTTAAATTCACAGATATTGTATAATTATTATACATTTTATAGACAATACAATTTTCAATCAAAAATTCAATCTGGCGCTTTTAAAGTGCATAAATATTATTTAGCATAAATATTATTTGTACATCAGTCTTTTTCTCCAAAGCATGATTTAGGCCCAAATAAGCGCATTACAGAAGCCCAATAACGATGGAAGTTTCCTAAAACAGAACCACACCATCTTATAGATTCCAGGTACTGTAGTTACCCTAGCCATTTCCTCTTTCACACTAATGGCGTCTCGGAGAGTCTTATCGTCGCTTCTCCGTTCATCCTCCGCCAGATCCGCCGCCAAATTCGGAAGCCGCAACCCTAGGCTCCCCTCTCCTTCCCCAGCTCGCCGCGCTGCTCCTTTCGGCGACATCCTCGGACGCGTCGCTGAGTATTCAACCTCCTCGCCGGCTAATTCAGCTGCGGCTGGTCCAGCTAAGGATGAGGGGAAGAAGAAGAGTTACGATTACGGCGGGAAAGGCGCGATCGGGAAGGTTTGCCAGGTGATCGGAGCCATTGTGGATGTGAGGTTCGAAGATCAGGAAGGGTTGCCTCCGATCATGACGTCACTCGAGGTGCAGGATCATCCCACGAGGCTGGTGCTTGAGGTGTCTCATCACTTGGGTCAGAATGTTGTTAGGACTATTGCTATGGATGGTACTGAGGGTCTCGTTCGTGGAAGGCGCGTGCTCAACACGGGAGCTCCGATCACCGTAAGTAGTTTCCACGTGTTTAGATCTGTTAAATTCTATGTTGACTTTGTGAAGATACACTAAAGTATATTCATTTACAAGGAACTTAGTGTTTAAATCATTTATTTTGTTTTCTCTTTATAAGGTTCCTGTTGGGAGAGCTACTCTTGGACGTATTATGAATGTTCTTGGAGAACCCATTGATGAGAGAGGCGAGATTAGTAAGTGTTTTTGAGATACTTTTGATCAGTGTTTTAATTTCAGTGAAAATGTCATGATAATGTGTTTTTTTTTTGCGGTTGCGTAGAGACTGAGCACTACCTACCTATTCACAGAGATGCTCCAGCTTTGGTTGATCTAGCTACTGGGCAAGAGATTCTTGCCACTGGTATTAAGGTAGATTTTGGGCTTGTTATTATAGGCTACACGTGTTGTTGTTCATGTTACAAGCTAAAGTTTGTTGCTTTTCATTCCAGGTTGTTGATCTGCTTGCTCCTTACCAGAGAGGAGGAAAGATTGGGCTCTTTGGTGGTGCTGGTGTTGGGAAGACAGTGCTCATTATGGAACTGATTAACAATGTCGCCAAAGCTCATGGTTTGTATATTTGTATTCTCATGATTTCCCTAAGTAGTTTGCCCTATGGGGCTCTAATTTTAGTTATTAACTGGTATCTTGTGATGAAGGTGGTTTCTCCGTGTTTGCTGGTGTGGGAGAAAGAACTCGTGAAGGGAATGACTTGTACAGAGAAATGATTGAGAGTGGTGTCATCAAGCTAGGCGAGAAGCAGGTTTTCAAATTATTTGGATTATTCTTCACCTATTCTTTTCCTATTCTTTGTTGCTGAGTTCTCTTTGTTTTTCCTCTCTAACAGTCTGAGAGCAAATGTGCTCTTGTGTATGGACAAATGAACGAGCCCCCGGGTGCCCGTGCCCGTGTTGGACTTACTGGTTTGACTGTTGCTGAGTATTTCCGTGATGCTGAGGGCCAAGATGTGTTGCTTTTCATTGACAACATTTTCCGTTTCACTCAGGTGAGCCTTGTCGTTTGCTCTATTTCTCTGTACCTGTAGTTTGATAAAGAAGTTGTAATTAACTCAGTATACTCTCTTGTGAAGGCCAACTCTGAAGTGTCTGCTTTGCTTGGTCGTATCCCATCTGCTGTGGGTTACCAGCCAACTCTTGCTTCCGATCTTGGGGCTCTTCAAGAGAGAATCACAACCACCAAGAAAGGTTCTATCACCTCTGTCCAAGCCATCTATGTCCCTGCTGATGATTTGACAGATCCTGCTCCTGCCACAACCTTTGCTCATTTAGACGCCACAACCGTGCTGTCTAGACAGGTCTGAACTTGTCTCCTTCTGATGCGTCTTTTCAAAAATACTCTGTGTAATCCTTATAAAGATACTTTCCTCTTTCCCATGTGAAGATTTCCGAGCTTGGTATCTATCCTGCTGTGGATCCTCTGGATTCAACATCCCGTATGCTCTCGCCTCACATTCTTGGTGAGGAGCACTACAACACTGCTCGTGGTGTGCAGAAAGTGTTGCAGAACTACAAGAACTTGCAAGATATTATTGCCATTTTGGGAATGGATGAGCTAAGTGAAGATGACAAGCTGACCGTTGCCCGTGCCCGTAAGATCCAGAGATTCTTGAGTCAACCATTCCATGTTGCTGAGATCTTCACGGGTGCCCCTGGAAAATACGTTGACCTTAAGGAAAACATCAACAGTTTCCAGGTATATAATGCACATATGACTTTCTTCTTCACTACATCTTTGTTTTGCTATATTTGAACTAATATGAATTGTAAATTGTTGCAGGGTTTGCTCGATGGTAAGTACGATGATCTTCCTGAACAATCATTTTACATGGTTGGTGGCATTGACGAGGTGGTTGCGAAAGCAGAGAAGATCTCCAAGGAGGCAGCAGCTTAAGTGCTTGATTCATCTCTTTTGGATATGCCCTCTTCTCATTTTCTTCTTTTGTTGACAATAACGAAAAAAAAACTATGCTTTAAGGTGGCGCTGCTAATGCATTGCGATTCACATCATTTTTTTTGTAAGAGCTGCGAGATGATGTTGAACATATTTATTCACTATTACTCGAATTTTTGGTTCTTTTGCCTCTACTTTACTTGTTGAAATAAATGTTTCAAGTCTTGCAGATTCTAATTTCAATGTATGATTATGATTACTTGATGTTAGTCTCTTACTGCGTTTAGAGAATGGTGCAAGTCATTTAATCATCATCGCTATTTGAAACTTTCTGAAAAGTGTACCACTATATTGAATAAAATATTGTAAATGATCTAACATGTCGCATAAACAGCTTCTTCCAACAGCATTCTCTTATGCTCTTATGTACAACCCAACACATGAACCAGAAGCCAGTTTTGTACATTGGCCTCAACCACACTCCATTAGAAGCTTAAGCTACCTTCTTTCAACAACGCTCTGTAATCTCTCGGCACATCAACACGATCAATAACATCCAACGCCTTCTCCTTATCGATAACAAAATCAAGAAATGGAAAACCTGAAGAAAACCTCTTCACAGCAGCTGATTTGCTTCTTCTCACTCCACGAAAATACTCACTGCTTCTGCTCAGAGGGTCACACTTCCTCACACGCGAGTACTCTGAATCAAAATCATGACTCTTGCTAACACATGGAGTTCCCCTCTTCCTCCTCATGCTCGCCTCCTCTAACATCTTTTGTTCCTCCTCTGTTACTAACGGGACACTGAGTGGTTCAGATACCAATTGCTGGTTCCTAGACTTGATAGAAGAAAGCTTAGGACCTCCACGTGCTTCACTCTTTGCTTTTGTAACCAAATGCTGTAACCAAATGATCTGTCCAAGAATGTAGATCTCTGTCTTTTCTTTACTAGCGTGGTAAAGTGTTTCGATTCGTAGTATCTCTCCACCACTAGGCTTACTAGTGAAGTCACTCCTGAAAAGGTAAAAACAAAAACATTGAAAAAACATGCAAGCAGAGAGCAGTTGCAGTGTCTCATTTTCATTCAACCACTCACCCTGTATTTGCCCACTCTCCAACCCAACCGAAACCATGATGAGCTCTGCAATGAACAACCCATTCAACAATCTTTAGCCATAATGTTAAGTCAAGGTAACGAAAGAATGGTCAGGCTTCTTACTTGGTTGTGTTGGCTGCAATAGGGACAAGCCAATGCAGTGTCCTCTCCATCTCGTCCTTAATTTGTGTCACTGAAAGCTGTAAGGAGAAACATAAGAGCACATTCTTTCTTCAGTTTTGTAGATCAGAGAGTGTAGACAAGAAGACATTACCTCTTTATCGACGTTGAAGGACTTAATCTTGGAACGGAGAGCCAGTTTTATATCAGGTGGCAAGCTTTGGTATAGAGAATCCCTTGCATTTGAAGTTATAGAGCTTGCACGAGCGACCTATACCCATCAAAACACACATTAGAACCAACAAAACCAAATGAAGTAAGGCTATTGTTTTGAGCACTCACAAGTGTATCAATCTGCATAATTATATTTGCATAATGTAAAGCAAGACCAGCAGGTCCCAATCTTCTATCATGATCCGTTGCTCCTTTCTTCGCTGGTTGATCATCTGAGCAATAAGATAACATTCAAAAGCTTTGGATACATGCTCAGTAGCACATGGTGGAAAGTACATAAAGGAGGAACTTACATACCAGCACCACCAAAGATGTTATGAATCTCTAGCAACAAGAAGTGAACAATGTCTACTAGCTTCTCCATCACCTGTAATACAAACCAGCCGTTAAGATGAACACACCACAATAATCTAGGTTAGTTTTTGGCTGTATTTTATTTTGTGAAATGCAATTTAAATGACAAAGAAGTAGTAGTACCTCTTCATGACCTCTTGACCACAAGGACTTTTTCTTTAAGCTTTTCACTACCTTTCTCTGGGACTTGAGCTCCGTTTTTAAGATTGCAAGGCCATCACCTTTACTGCTGCTAGCTGAGTTCTCTTCTTCTCGGCGCTTTTGATCATAGTCTTTCTCCAATCTATCCAATACTTGAAGCTCTTGGTATAGTTCCTGAACCAAAAAGAGTCATGTCTGAGTGACATCATGACATTTTAATATGACACATAGCTACTAAAGTAGCAAGAAAGTATTCGCTCACAGAAGTATACTGCACTAGACCCATCAGTTGGCGAACAACTAAGTCTGCGTCTTCATTCAACTGTCTTTGAGGGGTTAACTCTTTGATAATCCTGAGAATACAAAAAAAAAAAATTAAACAACTAAAAAGAAAGGCTATAACACATAAAGATTCTATATAAAGTTACTTGTCAAAGTAGCGCTGTAGATTATGCCACTGGAAGTCTTTAGATCTGTTTCCAAACCGAACCACTTCTCCTGAGAAAACTTGCAGCTCCTGCCTGCAAACACAACAAGTTTTAACTATCTTGCAATGTTTTTTTTAAAAGAGCTAACAAAGCAGTCTATGACTTTCGAAAATTTTCACCTCTTATCAGAAGCAACTAGTCTGAGAAGTTCATCAAAATCATTAGAGACAAGATTCTGAACACCTTCGGAATAAATGACAGTTTCTTTCAAATGCTTGATGTTCTGCTTAGAAAGTGAGTCAATGAGATTTGAGCTTTTGACAATTGTGTTTGCTACTTCAAAGGCTAAGATCCCAAGCTCATTGCCTTTAATTGCAACTCCAGAAGTAAAACCACCGCTGCTAAGATCAGTCATGCTACTCCCAAGTGTATCCAACACATCCTTCGCTTTACCTAACCCCGCTCTCCCTACTTCTGTAACCTGCCACTCAAGCGACAATTTCATTTGCTAAGTATATTGGAAGTTGGAAGGAAAAGTAATATATAAGATAGATGGGACCAATCGACTTATAACTTGGAAGCTCATCTAACTCAATATGGTATCAGAGTCCGATCCGTACAATCCAATCCACATCTCTTAGACAATCCTTTTAACACTACAACCTAAACGCTAAGACATGAGTTAAGTTGAAAGCTCATATCTTAGCCTTAAGGGACCAATCCACTTATCACCAGTTTGGTTTTAGGTTGGTTTTAGGTTGAAAGATCCTCTAACTTAATATGGTTTCAGAGCCCCGATCCTAATTCGTCCAAACTAACCTTTGAAACAGCAGTTTGAGTAGATTTTGCAGGCCGGAGTTTCTGAGACGATGGTAACCTCGGAATCCCATCGTAGATATCTTCAGCTTCTCTTTCTCGGAAGGAGAACATATCTTTCAGCTGGATTGGTTGTTCTTTAGCGTCTTTGACCATACACTGTCTCGTACCAGGAGGACCCATTAAACAGTTTTGACCAGTTGCTTGTTGTTGTTGGTAGCCAAAATCGTGTTCTCGTATATCATCAGTCACGCTTGAACCTGAGTACTCACTGCCAAAGTTTATTCCTAGGCTCTTGGAGCAAAAACTCCCCATAACTTCTCCAAAAAAGACCTCAAACTAAAGCTGTCTGAAAGATCATGTCCACCGAGTTGAGACCAGTTTAAGAAAAATCTCGAGACTTTTGAGGGTAATAGCCTGTCGGAAAGGACAAGTAAAAGAAAAAAAAGTCAGATCAAAGACTCAAAAGGGAAACATAATCTTTCAGACAAAACCGTGTCAAGACATTGCAATCGCCTTGGAGCAATGTTCTGAAAACACTTTCACACCTTTAGGTCAAACACTGTACAAACCCCTCTTCTCTCTCTCCATAGACTTAAGACGCAAGATCGGGTTTTTAGCAGATGAACAGGAAGAAAAGAAGAACTTACCCAGAAGAGGAAAAGACGTCAAAAGTTGCGAGCTTGGGATTCACGACAGAGGGAACAGTGAAAGGACAAAAAGACAAAAGCAAGTAGAAGGAAAGAGGAACACGAGAAGAATAAATGTTAAAAAGAAAAAGAAAGTCAAGGCCCCGAGAGTAGTAGTATGATGAAGAAAAAATAAAAAAAAATGATTCATTCAACAGCAGAACGATTGGGCCACCATTAAACTGAAGCCAAAGCCAAAGCAGCTTTGATTAGGAAGAAAAGTCAAAAACTTTTTTTCTTTTCTTTAATCTCAAAGTTAAAAAAAAAGAGACAGACAGTCACAAGCGGTGATGGTTTGGTCAAATCTTCTTCTCTTATTACCACGACATTTTTCTGAAGTAAAAACCGAATCTTTGCCCTTTTTCTCACTCTTCTTATTTATAGGAAGGAGAAAAACCAAAACTGCGGAAATGTTTATTAGACTTTTCTTTTCAAAGGGGATTGATTAAACTAAGTCTTAAGGCATGTGAAGATCCCTCTCTTATGACAATGATTAAAAACATTAATCAACTCATCACTGAAATAAAAAAGTCTTAATCAACTCATCACTGAAATAAAAAGTCTCATATTATTTGCCAGAGTGCTTGATCATTGGTTCAACAACAGTCTTGAACCAGAAGAATCATTCATTGCACAACAATTTTGAACAAATATAAAAGCTTTTTAAATTTCTTTTTCTTGATGTGTAGGAACATTCGTTTTTTATGTCCAGTTGAAATTTTTGGATTTCCGAACCCTATTTTTTTCTTATTAAAACCTACTCATTTCGTTTTTGAAAATAATTTTTTCTAGAGTTTATTCTTGTTTCACAAAATTAATTTTCTATATTTTTAATAAAATATTAATTATAAATATTTGAATTGATTAAAGAGAAAAAGACTAGGATAGCACCAAACCAAATTTTTGTTCCTAAAATAGCACTCAAAGCTCAAAGTCACAAAAATAGGTTTCATTAGAGAGGTAAATATACATTTATACCCCTTGGGTTAATTAATCCAAACCTTAGGGTTTAGAGTTAAGGGGTGGGGTTTTAGAATTAGGGTTTATAATTTTATAAAAAATAAATACTAAAATAAAAAAAATAAAAAATAAAAATTTTAAAAATAGTTTCAAAAAGTATTTTTAAATTATAAAAAGAAAATTTGAAAAAATAAATAAAAAAAAATTTCTAAAAAAAAAAATTCAAAAAAAATTATAAAATTTTCGAATCTGAAAACATATAATCTGAAACTATAAAAAAAAATTTTTTTTTCATTTTTTTATTTTTATTTTATTTTATTTATTTTTGTTTGTTTATTTAATTTTAAACTAATGGTATTATGGATATTTTACCCTTTAATGAATGTCATTTTTGTGACTTTCTTTTTCTAGTGTCATTTTTGAGACATAAACTTCAAAATGTGATATTATTGACAATTGCCCTTGATTAAATCTTATTAGCGAACAGTTATTAGAAAGTGTATTCAAAAATAAATTGTAAAAATTTATTATATTTTTAATAAATGTAAAAACTCTAGAAAATTTTACTTCCACCGAAAATCAAAATAATTGAACAAAAATTAAACCAAATTTCATGAATAACCAAACCGTTAGTATAATTACAGAACCAAAAAATCAAAAACTAAACCAAAACCAAACCGAACATCTAGTTCACAAGGTTTACAGTTTACTGAGTTGTTTCGTTTAGTTTTTGGTCTGCTTGTGTCGGATCGTCTCTGGTCTGATCCGGATATCCTGTGGTTCAGAACTCTTTAAGACAAAACGAAAGAAAAAGAAGACTTTTCACTCAAAAACATAAGAAGAGGTCCGAAGAGTGACACAGAGAGTGCCAATGGCCATGGCTTATGCTATGGACTTATCTCCTCCAACCTTCTTCTTATCCCCAACCTCTTCCTCTTCTTCATCTCCTCTCCGTCGTCTCTCCTCCCTTCCCATCTCCACCCTCCACCGCCACTCTAACCGAAAGCTACAAATACTTTGCCAAGCCACAGCCGGAACTCAGCCTCAGAGTCAGAGCAGCAACCTCTCCGACGCTAACTCCAAACTATCCGCCCGCTCCGGCCAAGACCGTCTTTTGAAGGTCAGATAAAGAACCTTTACGTCTATGTGTGACAAATTCGGATTTAAAAATTGGATCTTTTTGGGAAATTGCAGGTTCCGATATCGAAAGTAAGGAACTTTAGTATAATAGCGCATATTGATCATGGGAAGTCTACGTTGGCGGATAAGTTGCTTCAGGTGACTGGTACGGTTCAGAACAGAGATATGAAGGAGCAGTTTCTTGATAATATGGATTTAGAAAGAGAACGAGGCATTACCATTAAGCTTCAGGTTCTTTGTTATTAGTTTTTGTTTCTATCAACTAAGAGTAAAGTTTCTGACTTTGTAAATTTTCTGATGTGTGTTTGCAGGCAGCTCGAATGCGTTATGTGTATGAGGATACTCCTTATTGCCTCAACTTGATTGATACTCCTGGTCATGTTGATTTCTCTTACGAGGTACACTTCAAATCTTCTAATCCGTTTGTTCTTTCCAACATAGACTTTATCTAAGGATTTGTTAATAGGTTTCTCGATCTCTTGCGGCATGTGAGGGTGCTCTTCTTGTTGTGGATGCATCTCAGGTGATTATTTCTCCTTGAATCTGTATTTGCTTTAGCTGTTTTGCGCTTTGTGAATGTGTGTTACAGTCTTTTTTTATGTGACCAAGTACATTAGTACAAAACTTTCTAAGTTACTTTCCCTTAATATGCGGTGTTTAGGGTGTGGAAGCGCAAACACTGGCCAACGTTTATTTGGCTCTTGAAAACAACCTCGAAATCATTCCTGTAAGTACGGATTCATGCTTGATAACTTTTTTCAAGTATATTTGGTGCTTATTCATCATTGTTTGGTCACCATTTGTAGACTATTCAGTGACGTCAATGCCTTATTTAGTTAAATAGAAGTCAGAGTCTACAATAAGTTAACTTTCAAATAGGCTAACCATGTCGTAGAAATAGTTAGCATCACTCTATCAGTTCATAGAAGATGCTTAATGAAGTAAATAATAGCTACTCTAGGATAAATAATGATATCATTTAACGTTTGGTTATTTCTTGAATCTGATTTATGAAAATTCAGGAAACAATAATGTACTGTCCAACAATTTGGTCTGTATACCAGAGTTTAAAGCAAAAGGACTCTACTTCTTCTTGTAGGTTGTGAATAAGATTGACCTCCCAGGCGCTGAGCCAGAGCAAGTTCTCAGGGAGATTGAGGAGGTTAGTGATTCTCTTCATTGTGTAGCCCATCTTTATGATATATAAATCATGCAATGCAGCCAGTTATAATATGAATAGTATTCTTTCTTTGGTGTCTGCTAAAACACTTCTCAGTCTTTTATCTTGCTGTTGTCAAAAATGTTATCAGTACATTTAACTAGGTTCTACCTTCTGTTAGACATTGTCTTAGATATTCATTGTATGCCTTTTAACTTTGCTTTGTGATTCTTTGTAGGTTATTGGGTTAGACTGTAGCAAAGCAATACTCTGCTCAGCAAAGGTTAGAATTTTTAAAATCATTTTGCTATTCTGTTACATATAGATTTAAAGACATCTAACTCTCTATCCATTCAATTACATTTTTGATGGCATACATATTTGATTGATTGATACAGGAAGGAATTGGTATAACGGAGATATTGAATGCAATTGTTGAAAGGATACCTCCTCCTCCTGAAACTGCAGATAAACCCTTCAGAGCCTTAATTTTTGACAGGTTTGTTTGCACTTATCGTTAGAAGGCAAAAGCATAGAGTCTAAGTTGTATTGTTATATATGATGAGTTTGAAGTATCCGCTTTTTTGTCTTGATTAGTTAACAAATATATAGTGTTTACATGTTAAGTACTAATACTATTCTTCACACAATACGTGTGTTTACAGTTACTATGATCCATATCGTGGTGTCATTGTATACTTCCGAGTTATTGATGGGAAAGTGAAGAAAGGTGACAGGATTCTATTCATGGCAAGCGGAAAGGTTTTTTACTTCTCTCTCTACTACTCTGAGAACACATATCTTCTAAAAACTGCTTTCTTGTGTTTCATTAGTATCCCATGTTCTCAATTTTTGCATTAATTCCAGGACTATTTCGCTGACGAAATAGGCGTTCTATCTCCAAATCAAATTCAAGTGGATGAGTTATATGCTGGTGAGGTAGTGTAACTCTTTTGAACATCATTTTTTTGTTTGTTTCTTTCACTTCTACACATATTTTGAATGATAAATGTTTTTAACTACAGGTGGGGTACATATCTGCTTCTATAAGATCAGTTGCAGATGCCAGAGTAGGAGATACGATAACAAACTTTAGCAGAAAGGCAGAAAGCTCGTTACCCGGCTACGAGGAAGCTACCCCTATGGTGTTCTGTGGCTTGTTCCCAGTTGACGCTGACCAGTACTGACTTTTTCTTTGTTCATTTGCTTACTTTTGTTTTTATTTTTGTAATTTTTTTTTAACATATCTTCTGATGATAACAGGTTTCCAGATCTTCGAGATGCGTTGGAGAAACTGCAACTCAATGATGCCGCTTTGAAGGTATTATTAATGATTATTAACCTTTGTTAATGATATTCACATTTGGTCTAGGGATTAAAAAAAAATTATATTAGCTGAATTTAATCTATGGGTGTGTTCTCAACTTTGGTTGTTTATCCTGCAGTTTGAGCCAGAGACTTCAAGTGCCATGGGTTTTGGCTTTAGATGCGGTTTCTTGGGTCTTCTCCACATGGAAATTGTTCAGGTCAGACATGTTTTACTCCTCTTGTTTTAACTTTTTTTTTGTTTGATTATTTGCTACACTGATACTTATGCTCCAGTTCATCTACTTTGCAGGAAAGGTTAGAGAGAGAATACAACTTAAATCTTATCACCACTGCTCCAAGTGTTGTGTATAAAGTGCACACTGTAAATGGTGATACTGTAATTTCCTCTTGATCCTACACTCTTTGAATATTGTTCTTCTCTGAAAATTACATCCTTGTGTCCTTACTACCATATTTAAATTGATGTTTCTGCAGACTATGTGCTCAAACCCATCTCTCCTTCCACAACCTGGGCTAAGGAAATCAGTCGAAGAACCATACGTTAAGGTTTGATATTTTCACATGACACGTTTCTTAGAGTTGCATATACTTAACTGCAAAATGATATTTATACAGATTGAATTGCTTACACCAAAAGACTACATCGGTGCGCTTATGGAGCTCGCTCAAGATAGGAGAGGGGAGTTCAAAGAAATGAAATATATAGCTGAGAACAGAGCTTCTCTCCTCTATGAGTTACCCCTTGCAGAGGTGAGGTTTTACCTTTGCACAGTTCAGATAACTCCAATGAAAGGTTGGGTGTGTTCTCTCTTGATTAGGTAAACTTATCTTTATTGGTTCCCTGCTACTTTGCAGATGGTGGGAGATTTCTTTGATCAGTTGAAGTCCAGGACCAAGGGATATGCTAGCATGGAATACTCAGTTATTGGGTTAGTTCCACTAACTTATTTCACAAATCATCTCTTACTTAGTGATGCTTTCTTAGCATCTTCAGTTCCTGTAATACGTATGCAGGTACAGGGAAAGCGATCTGATAAAACTCGATATTCTGATTAATGCTGAATTGGTGGAACCTTTGTCAACCATTGTACACAGAGACAAGGTTGGTTATTAGAGCCTATTTATCTGAATTTTGTGAACTTAGTGCTTTAACACATCTCTAAGTGTAAAGCTTTAATAAATTGTTCCTATTTGCTTGAAGCCTCTTACTGTTTAGATTAGTACATCTCACAGTACTTAGCATTGAGTTATGAAAGAGTCTTTGTCCTCACAGTACTGTGGAATCATTTTTGAACTATGCTTCCAGGCATATTCCGTTGGGAGAGCTTTGACTCAAAAACTCAAAGAGCTTATTCCGAGACAAATGTTTAAAGTGCCCATCCAGGTAATTTACATTTAATCTTTTATATCTGACGATGCCCCCTAGAATATACAAACTGTGGAAGCTGTTTTGACATTAAACATATACACGTACAGGCTTGTATAGGATCAAAAGTGATTGCTAGTGAAGCGCTCTCAGCTATCAGAAAGGATGTTTTGGCCAAATGTTACGGTAAGTACACATTCCCTTTGCTTCCCTGCCTCTTTTAATGTGTGTTGTTCCCACATAGCCATCTCTGAACTTGTTACTATGGTTCGTTCAGGTGGAGATATTTCTCGGAAGAAGAAGCTTCTTAAGAAACAGGCGGCAGGTAAGAAGAGAATGAAAGCCATAGGTAGAGTTGATGTACCTCAAGAAGCTTTCATGGCCGTCCTCAAACTTGAAAAGGAGGTTTTGTAACACCACTCGATAGAAAGATCCATTACATTATATTTCATTTGATCCCTTTGTAATAAACTATTTTCACACCTAATGCAATCTTGCTTGCTTTCACCTAATCATGTTTTCTGTATGTATTTAAATTTCAAAACAACGAACTTTAGATTTTTTTTTTAATAATCAGAATATTTAAGCGTTTGCAAGAATAACAGGAGATCACACATCAAAAAAAAAAAAAAAGTTTTGAAACAAAACATACTATTAAGAACCAGGAGCGACCCTAAGACCAGGAACGTTTTTGAGACCCATCTTGTCAAGAACGTTTGCAGAGATAGCTGGAGGGATGCTGAGTCCCATACTGCGACTAAACTCATTGGCTAACTCCACCAGTCTAGTCGTGTCCCTTGCAATCTTCTTCTGAGATGTGTAGTAACCCAACCACGCCTGATAAGCCGCCTCCTTGTACTTCATATCAACTTGTCTAAGCGCCTTCTTCACCTGAATGTAACAACAACCCATCAGCATCAAAACTAGAGTCAAATACTATAGTATAATCTTTAGCTTTATAATAAGGATTGACAAGTTCAGTAGAGTGACAAATCCATGCTTACTTTTTTCACTGCCTCAGGGTCTGTCTGAGGCAAAGAAGCCTTGGTGATGGGCAAGTCTTTTACAGATGACAGAAAGTACTCTTCCCAAGGTGCTAACAATAGTACACCTTCCCCTTCCTTGTCTTCCCGGCCAGTTCTGCCAAGTCTATGTATGTATTGTTTCCTGTCTGATGGTAATCCCATCTGCAAAACCAACATGTATACAACAATAACTTCAGTAAAAACGCTTAACATTGTAGTTGCGGTAAGCATGGCCAGATTTGGAAGCAACATGTTACACTTAAGAGTGAAGTGTAACATGTTGCTTTTATTAAAGTTCTTAAAAAATGTTTATAGCCCCTAAAATCTCAGATCCGTCTCTAACGGTAAGTTCCTTGTTATGGGGAAAATACGGTATGACTTACTTGTACGACTAGTGAGACATCAGGGTAATCTAGACCACGAGAAGATACGTCAGATGTAACAAGGATAATACTCTTGGACTTGCGAAACTCATCAGAAACTCTGGTTCTGTAACCCTGCGGTTTTCTAGAATGGATCTCTCTGACGTTCAGGATTAGCTGACCAAGCAAATCAGCCACCATTCTTGTCACCATAGCAGTCGTACAGAAAATAATCACCTGCAACAACAAGGAGTTGTGTTAGTTCAGAAATACATTGTGCACACAATTTCACTAGAGGAACAAGTTTACCTTATAGTCCACATTTTCTGCAATGTGTCTTTTAAGGAGCATATATATGAGGGAGAAATGTCTATCCAGTGATGCTACCATGTACATTTGTGTGACCTGGGAGATAAAACAGACATGAGAAACCTAACATTGTTAAAAAACCAAGCCAGAACTGAACCAAATTTTCTAAATACTCAATGGATTCTAAATCTCTAGAACCGAATAACCGGGAACCAAGAACCGACTGCCCATGGCTAACAATGTTATAGGGAGGTCACTCTTTTCAAATGAGCTTAAAGAGAAAACTTTTACCTTTTGATGTGTCTCATCACTACCCTCTTGAACACAATTGACGAACTCATGATCTTGTTTCAGAGCAACATGGCATATTTGGCGGACCTTGGCACCAAAAAAAAAAATTCAAGATGATAACCCAAAAGTGAGAGACTTATTGTGCAAGCAAACGAAGCATACCTCTTCAGGTACCGTGGCAGAAAACAAAAATGTTTGTCTCTTCTTAGGAACAGCGGAGATGATCCTCTCAACATCCCTTCGGAAACCCATGTCCAAGAGATGATCTGCTTCATCAAGCACAAGGACTTTCACACCTCTCAACCTTCTTGCAAATCCAGGAGTGTTGTCTATATGGTCTATGAGCCTTCCAGGTGTAGCCACAAGAATCTGATAATGTTCAAATATGTGATTATTACATATTTATAAAATGACTTAGAAAAATTAATTTAATATTTTTATCATCAGTTTAAAGTATTTTAAAAAATAGTTATTAAATTTAAAAAGTGGTATCAAATTTGTGGTAAAATTAATCCCAAGAATATGTACCCGGCAAGGATGTTTTTGCATACGCCTTTGCTCTGAGCGAAGCTTTTTACCTCCAATCACAACATCAACACCAATAGATGAGTGGTACTTGAGCAGGGTCTTTGCTTCTGCAGCAGCTTGACAAGCAAGTTCCCGAGTAGGGCAGACCACAAGCACAATAATTGAAGGTTTCTTCTTATCCGTGCTTGCTGGAGGAGGAGATTTGATAACAGCTTCAATTGATGGAAGCTTGATAAAATAGAAAAATAAACAATCAAACTCCTAACTGAACATCATATATCCATCAACCTAGAGGGTAGAATGTCTCACCAAATATGCAACTGTTTTCCCAGTGCCTGTTTTGGCCTTGGCCAAGACATCTTTACCTGGAAACCCAATAAGTTAAATATAAACATTAGAGGAATAAGAAAAAACAATCAACCAAGCATCAATATAAGGACTACGGAAGACAGATCATAGGTGGTCATGAGCATAGCGAAGTGAAATATTGGCATAAAATTACTAAAAATTTTAAAAACATTTATATAGAAATATGCTCCCAAATTTAATAAAAATATTATTTTGTAAATACTTTCTATCCCTAATAGTTCACCTTTGAGAATGATAGGAAGAGTAGCCTCTTGCACAACAGTCATTGTCTTAAATCCAGCATCCTCTAATGCTTTTAGAGATAAGGGAGACAATGGGAACTGATCAAATCTGTAAAACATAAAACCACAAAGAGTATTACAAGAGCTCTGAAGCAAGAGAATTCATAAAGCAAAAAAAAACAAACGTACCTTGTGTTAGACAAGTAAGAATCTGATGTTTCGACATGTTCAATCCTTGTTGTCTCTGTAGCCTTAGTAGAAGCTGTTTTCTTAACAGGAGGCTCACTATCATCAACAGCTAATTTGTCTTCTCTTCCTCTCTTTGAAGCCCTGTTGTTTCCCGAGTCATCGGCATTCTTTCGTCTCTTACGACCGGAGTTGGATCCATCGGAATTCATGGAAACGAAGAGGAGCTGAAAGCTCTTACCGTAACCTACACGGCTGTAACAAACCGAGTTGTTACAGCGGACGATAATTAGGGTTTTATAAGGTTTTGTAGGAATTTTTTTTGTTTTTGTTTTTGTAGGAAACATTAATAAGGCTTTTTAATGGGTAATACGTTAATGAAAAAGTTGGCCCACATTGCTTTGTAAGAACGCCATGTAGTTTTCTCACGAATAAATGACACGGCATGCAGTTCCTCACATTTGCTTTGAAATGGTTTTAAGCACCTAATTACACTGTTTTCTTTATTTCTTGCAACGAAATTAACTCTCAGCTGTGATTTACCAACAATCATTAGGAGCCATGATTTGAGATTTTTAAAGCAAGCTTCAAATCTTCACCACACAGATCTTAATAAGCGAGGGCTGCATCACCATGTGTGTACACAGTCCTCTCTGTATATTGTAAGATCAATATTACCTAATACAACAATGCATTGATTTAGTTTCTGCATTTGCCAAGCAATGTTGAAGCATATAGGGATTTAATTTTGGGTTTATATTTTATATTCAATAATACCAAATTGTTCTCTTACCCCAAAAAAGAGTTTAAAGTTTGAGAACTTCGATCTTTTTGAGTATAATCAAAAGAGAAAACGCCTACTATACCAAGCAAGGCTACAAAACTTCCAAGTCAATGATGTAAATTGTATAAAAAAGAAAATGCGACAAAGGGAAGCTTCAAAGGTTAGTTGTCAGGTACTGCTGCTCCATTCTCCAGTGGAGGTGAGGTTCCCCATTTGCCTTCTGTTTCCGATGGTTCAACCACATGGACAGCCCCATTATTAAGCCCTACTGCAAACTGGTTAGTCTCCGATGGATGAGCTGCTATCACTAACGGATATACTCTCGAGCTGCAAACAAAAACCACATACATTTCATCAATACCTCACAAGCTATTAGTTATGTAATGAACTAAAACGAAACCAATACTCACCTTGGGTTCGGAGGCAAGTAAGCAGTTGGGTTAATCCGACATCTCAATCTCAGATTCGAAGCGGTGAGGACATCGACGCTACCATTCTCAAAGCTCACAAAGATTGACTGGCTATCACATGAATATGTAGCTGATGTGATTGGACCTGTCGCTTCCTTTCGAACCCACTGTGTTTCATTGATAGCAAATAATTAAATTTAAACACCGAATCTTGCTTGCAATACATTCTAAGTTTTTATTATTTAATTTACCTGCATCCACCAATCCAGTTTTTGAGCATCGTAAATGGCTATTTGCGTCTCATGGACAACCAACAGATGAATCTGATCCAGATGGAACTGCACGCGGGTGTCTGAAACAGCCGGCAGTGATCTCCCATGTTGGACTTGCAAATACTTGTTGCTTTGCTTCTCCCATCCATCCATGCTCCAAACACACAGCTACACAACACCAAAATGTAAGTTTACATAACTTCACTGAGAAGCTAATATTGACAACACAATTATTGTTTTACCTGTGAATCAGCACCCGAAGAAACAAGAATGTTGAGAGCCTGTGAGAAAGCAAGACCTGTTATCCTGTTCTGATGACCATTCAACTTGGTTTTCACCTATAGCATAAAAAGCATGCAACTCGTCATTGTAAGTTCATGACTTATAACACACCCAAAAAGTAACTATCGCAATTTTATTCTAGATAATATACCTCGTCAGTACGAACGTTGTAGATCTGGATAGATGAGTCCTCCATGCCAATGGCAATGATGTTATTGTCCAAAGGATGAAACGCAAGGAACGTTGCTGCAGGCGGTGGAGGCATGAACGTCGTCATAGTCTACAGGTTAGATAATACAAAACATTAGAGCATGAAACATTTTTCAAATCTATCAAGGGAAGATACAACAGTTAAGTCACCTTGAATGTCATCATGTTGAACAAGGAGATTTTTCCTCCTGACGCTGACATAACGTAGGAGTCGTTCTTTGACAGGGCGAAACAAGGAATAGCGTCTTCAGGGTTTGTATCACTTGTCTCATTGGTCATCATAATCCCACTTGCAGGTTGCCATAATACTGGTTGTGCATTAGCCGTTGCCTAGAAGAAAAATAAAGGAAGGATATAGTTTGAGAAGTGATCATAGCCATAAACAAAAAAATGTACAAGGAAACTAAATCAAGGAGGAGAGGAGACCTTTCCAGCCAGATTGTGATCGCTCTTCTGCCATTTCCACAGCTTGTGCACTGCATTAGATGCCAAGGCCAATACTCCAGATCCAGAGTTTGTGTAAATTAATCTTGAAACCTGAAACTCCCACCATAGAAAACATGAGTCAGCCATCATAATTACTACAAGATATATCTAAGTTATATAGCATCTAGCCTGCGGATAGAAGTATATTATATTACCTTCGTCACTGGCACATTGTCAGCGAGCCTCATGGAGCAGCACTGAGACGGCTCTGTAATCTCTGTAACTTTACAGGCTCTGGATCTTTCACCTAAATCATCAGCGATTCTAGGCTTCCCATCCACTAATGTTCGCACTTCATTGTTCTGATAATAATTAAAACTGTTTAGTCATACTCTAAATACTCAATAGACTACAAGGATACCATCCAAATTCAGACTTTGATTCACCTCCATAGCTGCAAAAGAGTTAGTTCGATCGGCCATAGTTATTCCTGCGTTTGCACTTGAAGAACCAAAACCACCACCACCTGCAGGAACCTGCACACCAGATTGTATAAACAAAATGCCTATAAAGCCCACAGAGATAATATCCAAGAAAATATACCTTCATGACGGGGGCAAACGAGCGGGTTTCTGCTGTTCTCAGTAACCTAATTCCATCATCAGTAGCGAGAATTCTAACACCATGGTCATTGGTTGAGACAGCTAAAAGTATTCCTTCCCTATTGAATCTAACACAAGGAGAAGCCTGCAGGTTTTTTCACGAGCAATTAGCTGCTATAAAGAGAAGTAGTGGAAATAGCAAAGAGGCAACAATCATTTGAGTAATATTACCGGTAAGCCACCATCTGCATGAATAGTTGTCAAAGGATTTGTGTTGTCCATGTCCCAAATTTTGATAGTGGACTCATCACCAGCAGCTAAGAATCTATTCCTGGTTGTGTCGAATTGCACAATCCCTGCAGCCCGTTGTCCCAGGCCGAGATATGTTCTTTTTATGGACCCTTCACTCTCATTCCACTCAACTAAAAACGACTCTCCTTCTTTGTTTGTACCACATGAAAACAACCTGTTGTATTTTATTCAATTAGTTAAATTTCAAAGGATAGGATAACAGTCAATATTTACGAATTTGAGAAAAGGTGGGTGAACCTTGTTCCATCACTGCTATATGCCATTCTTGTGGAAGAATGGCCAGGTGCATCATAGTCAACCCTTGAACCCACATTGTCATACAACCAAGCTTTTATTTTTCCATCTGTTGCTGTTGAGAAGACAAACTGTATAGGATCTAGATTGCATTAGTGAAAAAGTACAATCTATACACACCACATTCAGTCAGGCGACAATAATATCCAAGGGTATTTGATGTGATGACAGAAAAATGAACCATATCAACCATATGAGACTGATTGTAAGTTACAACAACAACAAAAGGAAACAAAACTTGTTACCTGAATATTTTCCTTGTAGTGAGGACAAACAGAGAACACAGGAGCTTCATGACCCTCAAAAGTATACCGTTTTTCGCCGGTGACAGCATCCCAAACCTTTGGATTAATTTAGTTCATGTAAGTCATCCCCAACAATTAACGTGCCAATAGAACATAGATCGTCAGAAAAGACAAACCTTAATGATTCTGTCATCGCCACAAGTGACAACAGATAGCTGTTTGTTAGGATATGAAAAGGCAAGATGGCTAACACTTCCTGTGTGAGCTTCAATCTGCAATCAGAGGAAAGAGAGAACCAAATTGTAAAGTTATGTGGAACATATACGGACAGCTAGTACCAACCACCGTGACTGATATGAATGAAAGGAGTAATTAGCCAAACGAACCTCCAGATGATTTCGTATGTCACTGCCCCCTTGAAAGGAATAGATATGCACAAGGCTTTTTGAGTATGCCACGCCTGAAATATGAAAACAATGTGCAGGTTTCTCATGTTTAGAGACTGTTTCTATTCTGTGAATAAACCAATGCTCTTAGAGAAAATAAAATTGCTGGAGAAGAGTTGGCATTGTACCAAAGAGAGTTCCATCAGGACTCCACGCCACATGATTTACCGATGCCGTCGCATCAGCGTTCAAAGATGCCTGCAATTCTTTAGAACATGCATCAAGCTTCCAGACATCAAAACCCTTCTCCGTAATCCTCTGACGAGCGCCCAGGTCCCACAGGTAAACATCACCACCAATTGTACCAACTGACATGATAACATATATTCTCAACACCCTTAATCCGTAAAATAAAATAAAAAGCAAGAAATGGCAATACAGAATCTGCACGTTCATAGGACATACCCAATAGTACAATTTGCTGAATTGGATGGAAGTCAATGCTCATGACAGGTGAGCCATGAGCAAGAGTTGTAACAACTACCTTGGGCAAGTCATCAGGTGATAATGTATTATTATGTCCATGGGGATGGCCAGCATATGTAACTGGCAGAATATTTACTGGAATATTACCCCCCTGAAAAAAAAAAATCACCCTGAGAAAAGGAATGCTTGAAAAGCTATCTCTCATATACTTAACAGATAGATTAGTTATTGATGAGTACCTCCTCTGACGTTCCATAAGGCCTTGACCTCTTTGAAACATGGTTAGAATCAGCAGTCTGATATTCCATTGGAATAGGACCTGAAGGAGTCTGAGGACGCTTTAAGATAGCTCCTAAAACAATATTTCAGGTGAAATAAAATTGTTAAAATGAATCCAATGTGATAAAGGTAAAATACTAAGATAATATTAGCGTTGGCAGGTCCATTTCTGATTATTTTTCTCATGAATATAAACACAAAGCATTCACAATAAATAAACAACCTGCGTTGTTAGGAGAACCCAAGCCCATAGGACCTGAAGGTGCAGCAGAAGGATGAGGCACGACAGATTGGTTAGCCATCCATCCCGAAAGATTAGCTGGAAGCCCACCTGGTCCTCCCGGTGCAGGCTGAAACAGCTGTCCAAAACACGTGACAACCAACATTTCAGCATAGAAAAAAAAAACTATTCCTGGTAATAATGGCTAACATAATCATTCGTCACTTACACCACCACCACCACCCATTAATGGATGAAACCCTGCAATCTTAGGAACACCACCACCACCACCCATTAAATGATTTGTACCAGGGGACGGGGACGCAGCTCGAGCACCGTTCGGTTGGTTCGGTTGGTTGCAGGTATGGTCCAGAAAGAGAGATCTGATGTCAGGATTGGGCCTAGGGTTCTTACACAGCTGATGCTGCCAGTTTAAACTACAAAAAAACAAAAATTTCAGTAAATCCCAAAGTTTAAGTCATTCATACAAATGTGATTAAAACTAAGTCAAGCAAGCACACCTTTGGTTAATTAGTGTCCGCAGCCTCGAGCTTTTCAAGACAGGAAACTGAAGCTTGTCGCGGAAAAGTGGATTAGCCTCAATCAGCTTCTTTAACTCACCAAACATCACACCCCTTGCTGACTTTGTATCTCCATACTTAGAGAGCTGCTCATTGGCTCTGAAAAAAAAAATTTAAACAATCTCAATAATACATAAATAAAGCATCCATGGCGAAAACATGTTAGTTAAACAAACCTAAAGTCATCCAATGTCAAAAGCAAGGTGATCTCCTTGAAGAGATCTTCGTTAAAACCTGCAAACACCTTGAGATCCTTGACTAAAATGTCAACAGCTTTCGCACGATCACGCCTGTGGAATAAAAAGCAGTGAGACACAAGACACACACACACACACACACAAACCACATTTAAATAACTCAAAGAGGAGCTTGCTTACTTATCCAAAGCTTCGAGATACTTTTGCTTACGGATCTCAAAGAAGATCTTCATGGAGTATCTGTTATCCTCAAGCTTGGAGAAGCCAGAGAGATACTTCTCCACTTCGTCCCACTCACCATTAGTCACCAGCTCCTCAAAGTAACGCATGTTGAAGTAATAACCAGACTCCAGTTCCAATCTATTTAACATTAAAATCATCATTAATTTAATTTAATTAATTTCTCAATTCCCAATTTGGATTTTTACCTGTGAACAGTATCTTTGTATTTCTCTTCATCGAGAAACTGGAGAATCAGGAACACAAGCTCTCTGCTGAGAGAAGTCATTACTACAAAAAACGAGATCAAAAAACACACATGCATTAAATGAGAGAGATCTGCTACAAACAACAGACAAAACCAAATCTTCCGACACACACATAATAAATAAAATAAAAATTAAATTAAAATTGAGCCGTAGAACCTAAGGAAACAAATCCGAGAGAGAGGTGAAGAGGAGTTTACCTGTGGATAGATTATAGGTTTTCGTCACAGATCGAAGAATCTGGGAACGCGAGAGAGAAAGAGAGAGAGGGTTTCGTTTTTTTTTTTTTTTTTTTTTTCCTTTTGGCTAAGGATTTGCTTTTGAGCACTTGTGGGGTGACGATTTAATATTTATAGAGGCAGATGGGAAAGTAATTTTAATTTATAAAGTTGAAAGGAAAGAGAAGGAGGAAAAAAAAAAAAAAAGGAGATTAGGGATTTTGAATCGTAGAAGAGACTCTCGAAACTGACAATGCGAGCATCAGTGGAAACAAACCTATAAGCAGGATATGATAAGTTAACCTGCTTATATCGGTAGCAGGATGCGATAAGGCCAGCGCCTTATCACCTTAATTACATTGTAAAGGTGGCACGCCGACAAAATAAGACAAAAGTGGAAAAAGAATTGTAATGGGCCTGATGCCGGTGGTAGATTTGTTGGGCTTTTTTAAATTCGAGATATATATTTAGTGGCCTCTCTTCGTTATCAAAAAAAAAACAAAAAACAAAAATAGAAGAATATCTACATTAAGTTGGAAAATTTGATCCTATAACAAAATAAAAACTATATTTCACCAACTACCAATATCACCTTCTTTCTATTCTCTTCCTACAAAACTAAAAATCTCTCCAGTATAGTCATTCATCAAAATTAATACTTTCTTCGTTAATACATCCAAATAAACACAAATAGGTCTTGTCAAGACACATATTTAAAAAATAACCAGTAATTTAACGATTCATAGAGAATTAGAAATTACAGTATAACTTCTTTAAATTAATACTCTATAAATTAATATACACTAAAAATTTCTATAAAATAATATAATTTTATAGTTTCAAATTGAATTTTTGGTTCAATTACTATATCGATAAATTAATATCTCTATAAATTAATAAAAAATTATAATTTTGGTGTAGTCCCAACATTATTAATTTATAAAGTGAAATTCACTGTATAAAGATTAATAGAACCTAAGTGCTAATAAATTATTAATTTACTTAATTATATTTTTTGATAATTATAAAAATTAATTATGAAAATGTAAACTATTTTTTTGGATTTATACTAAAATTATTATTTAATTTAATATACTAAATTAATTTAAACTGATTTAGACTAATTTAGATTAATTTTAATAAATTGTGACCAATTTAAAACAGTTAGAACACTGGTATAAGCAAACCGGACTGTGTTAAAACAAACCCGACTAGAGTATTTGGGTTAGGCCTGATAAAGGCCCATAAAAGTTAAACGTCAAGACGACGACGCGATCTAATCTGAACCAAACAGTTATCTCGAGTTGGTCGTTGTCAGGTGACTGTCCAAGCTAACTACAACGCGGTCTATTAGAGGTGAGTATGTGAATGAGCGTTTGAATCTAGAGAAGGCGAGGAGAGAAGCCTATGCGGCTGGTCTCTTGGGGTAGAAAGAATGCTTGTGGCTCTGGTTATGACTTCGATGTTTATATCCACTTCGGCGCTGGTGCGTACATTGATATGCTTACAAGCATGAGAGCTGTGGGCAGTGCACTCCTTGTAGGGAAGGGATGGGTTGGCTTTGGATGATCATGGAGAGGATGAAAGTTGGGAATGCGAAGCTGGAAGAGATTGATATGGTACAGGAGGTGACTAAGCAGATCGAAGGATATACGATTTGTGCGTTGGGGGATGCGGCTGCGTGGCCTGTGCAAGGTTTGATAAGACATTTTAGGCCGGAGCTTGAGAGAAGGATTAGGGAACGTGCTGAAAGAGAGTTGATGCAGGTTGCTGCTTAGAAGCCCTTGTTAAGACAGGTTTGCATCTTTAGTTTCTGGTGTGCAAACTTAGAAGCAAAGATCTAGTTGATTTTGGTAGTTCATAGTCTTATGCTGTTTTTTTTTTTGTGCAGGGAAGTTACTATTATTCTCCATGGAAATAAAAAATCTGAAGAACGCTAATAGAGTTTTGCGGATGCAAAACTACTTCTGAAATGGAAGAAGGCAATTAATGTATTTGTGTTAAATGTTTAATGTAAAACTTGATTCAAGTTGTATCAGAAAGAGCTCTTCCTCTTGTTTCTTCATTGTTTGCTTGTTTACTTATGGCAACTATGTGGGAGCAACCAGAACGAGTCAGCTTTGGTGGTAAAGGGGTTGCGGCTGTAACTTCCGCCACCCGGGTTCGATTCGTGCTGGGAGGGACTATTTACATTGTTTGGGTTCCCGGCAAAGAGGTGAAAACACCTTTTTTTTTACCAAAAAAAAAAAAAAAAAACTATGTGGGAGCACATTTTGGGAACAATCAAACAAAACCTTTTTCATGTTTGAAATAAAGGAGTGCTCCTTTTTGAAAATTTAAATAGTTCATTGCATTCCAAATAAATAGATGCAGTTGTGAATAAATATCTGTTAGGGTGTGAATAAATAACTATCCATAGTTAACTTGTATAATTGTGATTAGACGTAATAGCTAGAATCTAAATCTAATGTGTAACTTTTACATTTCAAACCAGTAGTTACCCACCACCTAGAAAATTCGAGAAAGGGAAAGAGATATAAAATGGTAAGAGACCTGTGAATAGATGGGAGAAGTAGGGAAGGGGGACCGTTCTGATCGGATCTTTTTTTTCTTGGGTGGATAAGACGTCAACATCTTCCCCTATCTTCTTTGTCCCCTTTTCAATTTCTTTCCTAATCTAATAACACCACCAGATCTCCAAAAGTTGAAAAAAAATTATATATGTCAAGTGAACTACACTCTTCACTTGATAAAATCTAATATTTAATTTACATTATGTTCGTCTTAACGATCTTCCAGTACAAAATAATTGATATAATCTTGGTCAAAAGATAATTACTTGTATATTATAGAGATATCATTTGGTGAAGACAAACCAGTATGAATTTTGGTCTAGTGGTCCAATAAAGACCCATTAAAGATTTTACTGGTTGGCCCATGTAAAATTAAAAAGAACCCAAAATAATTTACATTAATTAATGCAAAAAATACATAAATAAATTTAAAAGAGAGAAAACAAATTAAATAAAAGTATTTTATTTTCAGCATGAAGATTGCATTAAGAAGGTTCAGAAGAAAGTTTCTTCAGATTTTAATTCTATGTATTGCAATATTTTATTTTATTTTAAATTTGTATTTAGTTGTATTTTTATTTTATTACTTTTTTTTTTAATTTTATTACTTTACGTGTAATGTTACTTTGTATATAAAAATAATAGTTGTTATAAAAAAATTAATTAAAAGTAGAAAAACAGCAGAGCAGAGCAGTGAAAACTGTAGCTATCAATGGTGTTATAGTTATCATCACTGTTCCTTTAACAATGTTTTGACCTATCTCCTTCTCTCCATCAACTTGTCGCAATCCCTAATAATCTTCTCTTTCATTTCAAAGTTTCAATCTTTTTATACTTCTTCGTCGTGAACTCCTCTCTCTCTCTTTCTATCTCTTCGCTGCTTTGTTCTTAGTTCTCCAGTAGAGTACCGCAAAGATATAATCTTGTAGAGTTTATCCTCCTTGTTTTTAGGGAATTTGATTCTGTAGATTTAGAGATTCCCTTTTCGATATAAAACCCTCCGAGATTCTCTCTCGCTGATTAGAGTTCTCTGTTGATAATCTGAGTAGTTGCTGGTTTGTGGAAGCGCTAAAGGTCCAAACTTTGCAGAGATTCTGATTGGAATCTAGGATTTTAGAGAGGGGTTAGTGTTTATTCAATCGAATTTTTTGGTGGGTTTGATTGGAAAATGACTGTGGAGGAAGTTAGTGACGGGTCTGTGTGGAGTAGGGAAGATGATATAGCCTTTGAGAGAGCTATTGCTAGTTATACAGATGAATCTGATGAGAAGTGGGAGAAGATTGCTGCTGATGTTCCTGGGAAAAGCGTTGAGCAGATTAAAGAACACTACGAGGTTTTAGTTGAGGATGTTAGTAGGATTGAATCAGGATGTGTGCCACTTCCTGCTTATAATTCTCCTCAAGGAGGATCTGGTGATGGTGATGATGAAGGAGGGAGCACTAAGAAAGGAGGAAACAGTCATGTGGGCGAGTCTAAAGCAAAGTCAGATCAAGAACGGCGAAAGGGTATTGCCTGGACCGAGGATGAGCACAGGTGTGAATGTGATCTTTGTTTATTTGAGGATGCTAATCTGTTTGCTGCATACTAATAATTGTCTGTGTTTGCAGGTTGTTTCTTCTTGGTTTGGATAAGTATGGTAAAGGAGATTGGCGTAGCATTTCTCGCAACTTTGTGGTGACAAGAACACCGACACAAGTCGCTAGCCACGCTCAAAAGTACTTCATTCGTCTGAACTCGATGAACAAAGAGAGGAGACGAACAAGCATTCATGACATCACTAGTGTTGGTGACGCTGATGTCTCAACGCCACAAGGACCTATCACTGGTCAGAACAACAACAACGGTTCTGCTGCTGTTGTTGTTGCTGGAGGAGGAAACAAATCAGCCAAGCAAGGTGTCTCACAACCACCACCGGGACCTCCTGTGTATGGAACACCAAGCATAGGTCAGCCAGTAGTTGGAACACCTGTGAGCCTCCCAACTCCACCTCACATGGCTTTTGCTGCTCCAGTCCCTGGCTCAGTGGTTCCTCAGATGCCGTACACCACAATGCCGCGTACACCAACGGCTCATAGGTAACGTCTGAGAAATACGTTTTAGGTGTAAGAAAGATGTGTAAAGGACATATTCAAGCTTTGTTCCTTGAGTGAATTTTTTTTTTCTTTTACTTTAGTTTTCTGGTGGATTTTTTCTAATAAGATATTAAGATCATGTGGTTTAGTTTTCAGTCTGTAGAAGCAAAAACAAATAAACTTTCTTTTTGTACTTGGAACACAATAAAAGCCTATGTGCCTAGATTTGAATCAAGATGCAAAGCTACTACATCTTTATATGGTTTTAACTTTTGGGAAACTCTGTTGTGTAATGTTCCGGTTTGGCATTGTATACTATACGCTGCAAAGCTAGATCATAAAGGTCTACACAAAGAACAAAACATTGCAGAAATGTTACAGAGAGTGAACAGTTTTTTCTCTTTGAATGATACTGCTGTGAAAATGTTACATGTACATGATCTTTTGAGGTAGTAGGAAGAGAACAAGCTTTATGATTAATCTATTGAATCTATGGTCCGCCACTCGAGTTTGGAGATGTCAAAGGAAACAAAGTAAGCAACTCTGGCTCTGTATACCCTGGTTTAGACCTTGGTGATGGATGTAAGTAAAAGCGTCTTTCCTTAATAGCTTTCTCCTCTTGGCCGATGTCTGCTTTATCCCCTTCTATCAAGGACAAGTCAGAGAACAATGAAGAAGGGGTGCTGCCCACTGGACTTGTTAAAAGGTTGGTAATACCAGATTTAGATGATGGTGTAGTACCAATGGGTTTAAAGCTCAAAGGAGGTTTGACTATTTCAAGCTTTGGCCTCATACATTGCCTTCTCTCGTGGAGCTTAGAAGTTGGCTTCTTCTTTTGCGTGCCGGGTTTATCACTGTTGCTTCTGGTACTGCAGCAGCATTGCTGTTCTCTGAAGGACTTGTTAAGCGCTGCACGATTTCTCTGAAAGTGTTGGTGTCAGTTTGGACAAATGTAGTAACCGGCTTGCAGGTTGTAAAGTTTTGAATTCCTTTGTTATTCATATGTTGTGACTAAACAGGCTTTGGTTTTTACTCCTGTTTCCTTTTGGCCTCTGACCTGTGACAAAAAGAAGAGGCGGTCGTGTACTCAAACCTGACTTGTTGTATACTCAAAAATCTATATCAAAGTTTGGTGCTGTTACTAATTAATTGTAGGAATGAAAATGATGATAGGGTTTGTAATGTCGTAAACCTGTTTTGTTTTATCATCTTTATGGTGGTTAACTTGTTCATATGATGAGAGAACTTGTTAATCTATGAATCCCTACAAGAATGACATGAAATGATTTTTAACAAGGTACCAAAGACATACCTGAAGAACAAGCTGAGGCAGCAAGTGAAGGCAAATGCAGGTTTCAGAACCCAAATGAAGAAACTTAAAACAGAAGAAGAGAACAAAAGAGATAGAGAGAGAACTCAAAGAAGGTATATAGACTGCTGTTGTTAGTCTAATGGTCACAGGCTCACAGCTCAAAACTTGTTCATGTACCTTAAAAGAGCAGAGGAATAACAGGAGAGTAATATGGAGGAAAGAGGAAGACTTTTTTACCCCTTCATAACCGTGTTTTTTGGGTTTGTGTCACTTGTTAATTTGTTTGGTCAAACATCAGAATGACAAATGTGACGGGTTATGTTTCCATCTTGCCGTGAAGGAATGGATAAAGGAAGAAAATGCATGCAGTTTCTGAAAGACGTCACGTCACAGCAAACTTTCTCCCCAACTATCTAAAACCAAACAACCGTTTTTTTTTGTTTTAAATGGGATGTCTCTGTTTGAATGTGTGATGAGATACTTAACTATATTCTGCAAAAGGAATCAGTTCCTAAGTTTAACAGTCATTGACAGCAAGATTCACTAATCACTATAGATATAGACAAGACTCTGCAGAATAATATGGTTTGATAAAACAGCAATCTGTTCATCTCATGGACTCTTTAACTTTAAGGTCATAAAAATGCTACTATGGTTTTTCTTTTATTTGCAGTTTACTTAAATGGAGAACCAAAACCTATTGCAATCTTAAGACAAATAAAGATCAATGAATCTAGTCTTCACTCTCTTCAGGTACTTCCATTAGCTAAAAAACTCCACGAAGAACATCGGTTAGCAAAACTGCAGAGCTCACGCTCTGTCCTGTCATCCAAACCTTGAAGCCTTTGTAGAAGTACTCTGCGTCGTTCCAAGCTTTGAGTTCTGTGAGAGAGAAAGGTCCTTGTATATCACCTTGAGGATCTTTGTATAGCCAGCTTGCCTTCTCTCTATCATATGGTGTGCGCCTGTCCCTTTTCCTTTTCTTTTCAGATAGGCAAGCGGAGGGAGGAGGAGAGCTCAGAACCTGAACATGTTCAACTGTAGGGTCTAGAGTCTCTCCATCACCACAGTTCTCGTCTTCATCACCATCGCTAAGCTCTATTATCTCTGATGGATTCAGTTGAGCTTGAGATCCGTTGTTATGATTTAATACTGGTGTGCTTGACTGAAGCTGAGAAACGTCAGGCTCTTTAGTTGGCGTTTCTTCTTCTCCGGTGATGCCATTTGCTGTCTGCTCTACATCTCTATGAAGAGATTCATCACCTGTAATTGAGAAGATGCAAATCTTTAGAAGATCCTTACATCAATTCCTCTACCAAAACCAGCATAGCCATGGCAAGATGCAAACACACTGAAACAAGAACGCTACACATTGTTATGACGCACCTGCAGAAGCAGTCCATGTTGGCAAGTCCACCGCATGAGACGTGATTCCCGGAGTTGTGATGGTGTTTGACATCAGAAAACCATTATTACACTGCTGATCGTCTCCACCAAAGAGGTTGCGGACTTCTGGGGTTTCTTGGATGCTTGATATTGGAGATTCGCTCAATCGTTGTTCGTTGTCACAACTCTTATGAGCCTCAGGGGACGCTTCAGGGTTTGGTACAAGTTCCTCTCCAATAACTTCCGGAAGTTCACGGAGTAGCCGGGACTGTTCTTCTGGAGTCTGAAGAAGCTCCCTCTTTTCCAGATACTCAGACAGCGTAACAACTCATGAAATCAAGAAAAACAATTCACAGACGTTTCAGATCTCACTATCCTAATGATATTTATTCGTAAAAAAGGATATTCTCTTCGCCATCCCTTCTCAGTGGCTTGAGCAATACGCTTTTGTAACGATGCCAGTTCTCTTCCAAGCCACTAATAAGTTCAGTCACCACAAGAGTTGAGTCAGTCAAAGAAATAGAACCACATGAGTATTTTTCAGCTAGAAACACAGTTAAAGCTTGATCAATGTCATCACTAAAGTCATGCTCAAGAGCTGAGGTAAATAGGCGATACAGAAATGAAGCAGGAGAGGAAGTTAGCATGCATACGTGTTTTGTCTGATCTTCATGTAAACTTCGAGCCTTTTCTTCCATCTCCACCTAGCCAAAAGTTCAAATGAATTTTGATTAAAAAGCCACAAAAAAAGAAGTCTTAAAACTCCATAAGCAGAAAAAGGTGAGCTAGTTGTTGGAATAGGTGACAAATAAGTGCTTATCTTTAATCCAGAGATAGAAAACAAACTTACAATTGTGGGCTGCTTAAGAGAACCGTTCTTTATTCTCTGATGCAAATCTTCACATTCCTCCTACAAAATATTTACATAAAAGCTAATGAATGATACACCATAAACTATAAGGCTAGAATAGACACTAGTCAAACAAATTTAATAATGAAAATAGAAACCCAGTGGCTGGCTGTCAAAGCACACAGGTACCTGATTTATCAATCAACTGGAAGCACAAAACTTGAGAAATGAACAAAATTTCTAAGTAAATTACCTTGGAGAAATCATCATCAGATAGCATAGAGATAGAAACGTCTTTTACACAATTAGTAACCTGAAGAAGAAAACCATCAGTCCCAGGCTCCTTCTTCACGCCTAGATAACAGACAAAAAAACAAAACGTACAAAGAGAGCTCAGCTTTCTACTGCAGACCAGATATATAGACTTTCAGAAACATTACCTGTGACCTGAACAAGCTGATAAGGATTCTTCTGAAGATAATCATTAGGGTCAGACCTAATCCTCACAAAACTCCCCAACACTTTACCCTCAAAGGCCTCCTGAGACTTCTCGACCAGCTCCTGAACCAAACTCTTCCTCAAGTAGACCATCTTAACATTCTCACTCACCATCTTCGCAAAAATACCTCTAGGCTTCTTCTCAACAACCTTCCTTATCTTAACCACCTTCTCCGAACGGCTCACAATCTGCGCCTCATCCTCGTACAGATAATCAAAATCCGCATCATCCTGATTCTCCTCGTAATGCTTCTCCAGTAGATCATAGACCTTGATCCTCAGTATCGTCTTAGCCCCGAAAAGCGACATCAGCCTATGGTCACACGCGACTTTCTTCTTGTTTGAGGAATCTATGAGACCGTTCTCAGCAATGTACCTTGAGATAGCCTCGCTAACCTCGAATCTAGAGATCTTGGTGGTTGTGTCTTTGCCGAGAGAGTGAAGAAACTCGATGAGTTGTCTTGAACCCCATCCTATGAACTCGAAACGCTTAGCTCTAGCTTTCCTTTTCCTTGAGCTAGTCAAGTGGCTAGTGCCCTCTTCAACCCAAGTCATGTCTCCCATTTTACACACCTCTCTTCTACCAAAACGTTCTCTCACTCAAAACTACTCTATTCGTTTAAAGTCTAAACCTTTACAAGGAGGGTGAAGCAGTAACTGATTCTTATTACCAGAAAACTAAGCAAAACTCGTGTCTTGCCGTAGAAATTATCACTTGACAAGTGTCGGAAAATTCAAAATTGGAGAGATGGAGAGAGAGAGAGAGGATAAGACCGCAACGAATCGTCGGGAAAAGCACAAAAATTTCGGCGGGGGAAGACGATCGGCGAGAGCTCAGATTCTCCGGCGGCGACTTTTTTAATCCGAGAATCGCTACGACGCAAATCAATCCTCTCTCACTTTCTATTTGTGAAGCTAACAGAAAGTAGAAAGTAAGAATATAAGAAACAAAAATATAAAATATTTATCTTTAACTAAATATAAGCGACAAAATTATTTTATAATTATTTTTTAATATGTGCAGGTGATTTCGAAATGCAAAACACACTCACTATAGAGTGGAAAATAGTTGTATATATTTATTTTTGAAAAAATATTTTTCCATTGTTATCAATTTAAAAAAATTATATAAAACTGTATAAGGGATGAAATAAGGAAAATACAAATATTAAAAGAGAAAAGGGACAAATCAAGAAAGTAAATATTGAGAAAGTGAGTGATAACTTTTACTTTTCCACTAATCTTAAATATACACAAGAATATTATTTAGATGATTTTGTTTAAGCTTGCAGATGATATACATTTTAATTTATACACCAATGATAAGCTTGCTGGTGTTTAAATATATATGAGAAACTATTTAGTGGCTCCATAATAATTAAGATTGAACTTGTTTATATAGTTTTGAACAAATCAATATTTTAAAATTTTGAAACAAAAAGGATTTAAGATTAATCTTCAGTAACTTAAGATTTATCTTCATGCAACAGCAATATACTCCTCTGCATTCACTTTCTCTTGTGTCTTCTTCTGCTTCTTCAACTCATTTGTCTTGCTCTGAAACCAAAACCATAGATAATCAACAACAAACAAACAACTAACTCAGTGCCAATTCTCCTCGATTTGAACAGAGCCACAAGATTTAAAGACTTCATTACCTTTAAGGATTGTGTTAACTCGGTTATATCTTTCTTGCTCTCCTCAGATTTGTTTAAGTTGTTGTTCTGGGTAGGTTCCTGCAATTCAAAGTACAATGAGTAGTGTTAGAAAACTTCTAGTAGAGAAAGAGAGAGAGACTCGGTTTTGATATTGTGACAACAAAAAGGCAAGAAGAGAGAGACCTCAGGTGGGAGGAACGAGGCATCTCTCTTTCTTTTCTTCTCTGCACTCTTCTCCGACTGTTTCTCTTGCTTCTCCTGCCACTTCTTATCTGCCTTCTTTTGGTCATTCATGAAGTATTCCCCAGACTCCAACTGCTTATCAACCTGGAAAAAATCATACAACAAGGTCAACGGATTTGCAGGAAAAAAAGAATAATCAAAAGCTGAAACTAGAAGCAAGTTTTCTTGCCTTGCTAGGCGTCTGTTCAGGAGGTAATGTTGTATATGGCTTCTTCTCCTTGCTTTTGGGCTTGATTTGCTGAACATTCTTCCTGAGGAATCAAATTTGAAATAGATAGATGAGTTACTGAGAATGTCACCCGATTCAATAGCCATAAATTAGAAAGAAAGAAGGCCCGTACTTCCTGAAAGTAGGAAGAAACCTAGCCCAGCTTTCAGTTGCAAGCGCTGGATCCTTTGCCAGTTCCTTTCTCATCATGAGATTCTGCATAACCAAGTGCGGAAGCATATAAACCAATTAGACATAGGCTCGAAACACAAAGAACCACCAGTAACAGAGAAATACTTCATACACACCTTTATCTGATATACCGGATGAATCTCATTACGTAGGCACTCTTCCACAACTCTTCGAACTTGTTTTAGACCTTTAAAAGAACCCATTGCGGCTACAGTACTTCCCTGTTAGACGCAGATAAACCCCAAGGAATCAAGAAGATATGTGAGACATTTGCAAAAGAAACACACACAATTACCTGAATTAGAATGTAACAGTCTAATAATATTTCCATCGCCTGCAAGAAACCAAAATCATTAAAAGCCCCAAAGCAAAAAAACAGAAGTTTGCATAAGTATACAATAGTATCACACTACTAGCATCACTATGACTATAAATGACCATCTCTAAAGATTAATCATAGGACTTAAAACCAGATAGACAACAAACCTTCAAGGTAGAAGAATTAGGACCCAGAAGCCGCTGCCTTCTTTTGACAAATCTTGCCTGAAAAGATAAGTCTATATTAAGAACCGTTGACAATGCATGACAGATACTTACTGAAACTAAACTTATTCACCACGTTATCGACTACTCTATGCCTATACTAGAAGTAGTGGCCAGAGTAAAAAGGTGGTACTGATTGTCCTTAGATACATCAAAATGAAAGCTTAACTATGAATGACTTAGTACCTTGTTCCGAACCAAGTTCCCAATCTTGATGATATCACATTGCACTTCATCTTCCAGAATCTTGATCGCCTGTAATCATCAAAGAAGCATAAAACTCAAATATCAGAAAGTTAAAGACTTTCAACGTTTCCCTAAACAGAGTCAAGTTACATCCTTTTCACCACCAAGATGAAGTGTGGCACAAGTAAAAATACCTGAGGAGCAGGAACACTTCTGGAAAGAAGCTTAATCAAATCCCTAGCTTTAACAACGATATAAGGATCTCTCGTCTTCCTCGTCGTCGAAACAGTCATAGACCCTTCAACCTACCAATCCCAATCACCAGATTAAAAACCCTAAACCCTAGAAAAAACCCCCAAATCAACGTTTAACTAATTAATTCACCAGGTTGAGTTTGCAAGCGACGCCGTATTGCTTGAGAGCTGATTCGATCCTGGGCCAAGAGTCCTGAAGATACTTCTCTCTGTACTTAGGAAAGAGAGTGGAGAATGTGCTGACTTCGAGCATGCCGGTGGGGTTCCACGCCGGATCGAACTTCTCGATTGTCCATCGGTCGATGTTTGGGTCGTCGTCCCACGGCTTCGGCTTGTCGTGATTGCCTCTGTACCTGACTTTTTTGTCTAGATTCTGGTTCTCTTGCTGAAGCTTCTCCTCCGCCACCTCCGCCATTGAATTGGAACACTCTTAGAGACGGCGGGCGAAGGTTTGGTTTATATTAGGTTTAGGGTTTATCACCTCTTTAAATCCTTGGAAGACAAAATGAATTAAATTGATCCGATGTTAAACCGGACCAAACTAAACCGGAGTGGTTGAATCGAAACTGGTCGTTGGGAGAGATCTCGATTTGCTAGATGAAATAAGGGTGGGTGTTCAGATATCTATTTGGTTCAGTTCAGTTTATTCGAATTAATGATTTTTGAAGTTAAAAAAATTAGTACCTTTCGGATATTTATTAATTCGGTTCAGTTCAAATATTTGCAAGTTCGATTCATATTCAGTTAAAGTTCGAATAACCCATCTAAATTATTTAAAAGATTTTAAAATTCATGTATTTTAATTTTCTAATATCTAAAAATATAAATAATATATTACATATAAATTTGAATAATATCTGCCAAAACAGCCAAACGTAACATAAAATTGGTTTGAGTTGCATATTTTGATATATAATCAATAGACATTTCAATGTATTTTTTGGTGTTTTGCATTTGTTTAGCTATTTTAACATTTACTTTTGACTATTTATATATATTTTTCTATTTTTAGATATTTATATATATTAAATTTAAAAATAATTAATATATTGACGTATGTAAATCTATTTTAGATACATACTTTGGTTCGGGTCAGATTCGGTTATTATTCTTAAGATATTTCGAACACGTTCGAATATTTAACCAATTTTGGTTCGGACTTGGTACTACTTTTTCGAACCGAATTCGGTTCGGTTCTTCGGATTCGAGTATTTTAGCCAGCTCTAATAAATTAATCTGATGTTTAACCGGACAAAATTAAATCGAACCAACATAAACCGGAGTAGTTGAATCGAAACTGGTTATTGGCGGAGATCTCGAAGTTGCTAGATGAACTAGAGTCTCTACCTTCTTCTCCATTTCGCCCACAATCTCTGAAACAAAAATGATTCATCACTGCTCCATAACGAAACCTGCTTTCTCAGTCTCGATCTCGACCCGCAAGCAACTTCGTTCCACCAGCTTCTTCAATTTCGGCATCCGATGCGGATCCGGGGATGTATCGTCGCCGTCGTCGAAGCGGACCAATGCGGTGTCGTTGTCGTCGGAGAAGGATGATTCGTCATTGAAGAAGAATCTGATGGAGTCTGGAGTGAGAAAGAGCGAATCTTACCCAGGAGGGATGCCAAAGATGGGTCCTTTCACGGGGAGAGATCCGAATGCGAAGAAGCCTGAGTGGTTGAGACAAAAGGCGCCACAGGGGGAGAGGTTTCAGGAGGTGAAGGAGTCGTTGACTCGTCTCAAGCTCAACACTGTTTGTGAGGAAGCTCAGTGTCCTAATATAGGCGAGGTGTGTTGAAAAGAAAAAAAAGTTAGTTTTTTTTTTTAATATTGTTTAGGATTTTGAAAGTAGATAGCTTTTTGATGTGCAGTGTTGGAATGGAGGTGGGGATGGTATAGCAACTGCGACCATCATGGTTCTTGGTGATACTTGTACACGTGGCTGTAGGTTTTGTGCGGTTAAAACGAGTAGAAACCCTGCTCCTCCTGATCCAATGGAACCGGAGAACACTGCCAAGGCCATAACTAGCTGGGGGTGAGTTGATTTTATTTGATTTTTCCAATCTTAGCAATGTGCTTATGTTCTTATTTTAGCTTCTTTCGTGTTCTTTGGGAAGATCTTTATGAAATTTGACACGTGATAATATTTCTCCCAGTTTTGAGGAGAATCTTAGTGTCATGAACAATACTTCACATAGCTTTATCGTTAATTTTGGTAGAATAAATGAAGAGGGTGATATGATCACATTAGCTAATGACCTGTTAGTGAGAAACTGGTGATGAGAAAGCTGTTACGTGAGGGAAAGAAGAAGAGTATAAATAGAGATGATTCTAATTGAGAGAGTTAGTTAGTTGGTTGGTGTCACTTGTGGCTTGGCTTGCTTCTCTCTGAGAGCAAGATAGCTTTCTCTTGTAACGCCTCTGTTCTTGATAAGAAAGTGACATTGTTCTTATCAGAGGGGTGAAAATTAGAAAATGGTGTTGTAGTCTTTTTTTTTGCGTAGTGATATTAGGTTATTGAAGCCTTATATATTTCTGGGAATCAGTGTAGTATGATATGCTTTCTTGGCTTTTTCTTTGTTTGCAGTGTAGACTACATAGTTATTACCAGCGTAGACCGTGACGATCTGCCTGATGGTGGAAGTGGACATTTTGCACAGACTGTTAAAGCTATGAAGGTCAGTCTAATTGTTTACGCTCTGTCCCATGATCTCTTAAGAATACAGTTTTGCCCATTTCTTGAATTCTTGTGTCAAGAGTGTTTATGAAATTCAAATTTTGTTCTCATTTCTGTAGAGACTTAAACCGGATATAATGATAGAGTGTTTAACTTCTGATTTCCGCGGAGACCTGGAGGCTGTGGACTCTCTTGTACACTCGGGGCTGGATGTTTTTGCCCACAATATAGAGACTGTGAAAAGGCTCCAGCGACTTGTGAGGGATCCCAGGGCTGGGTTAGTGTCGTTTTCTTGTTCTTCATCGTTTTTTTCTATATGCTTTGCACAATGGTTATGGCATAAATTGATTTTATTTTATTAGACAATTAATTACTTACTGAATGAATCTACAAACATTTTCAGCATCTCTAATTGTACTAAATGTTCCTCTGAATGCAGATATGAGCAGAGCATGTCGGTTTTGAAACACGCAAAGATCAGCAAACCGGGAATGATCACAAAGACTTCCATAATGCTTGGTCTTGGAGAAACAGACGAAGAGTTGAAAGTAGCAATGGCTGACTTAAGAGCTATAGATGTTGACATCCTAACACTTGGTCAATATCTACAGGTAAAAGACTTTTCAGATATCATTCGCAAGAATCCTATTTCCAACACAGAAAGATCCCAAGAACATCAGCCGACCTTTTCTTTGTTGTACAATGCAGCCAACTCCACTGCATTTGACAGTGAAAGAGTATGTGACGCCTGAGAAGTTTGATTTCTGGAAAACATACGGAGAATCAATCGGATTTCGCTATGTAGCAAGTGGCCCACTGGTAAAACCACACGAACAAACTCTTACTTTGAATATCTCAAAGTCAAAATAGCTGAGAGCTCTCTGATTGTTTGATTTGGATTAAATATGATATACTTGTGCAGGTGAGATCTTCATACAGAGCAGGAGAGCTTTTTGTCAAGACAATGGTGAAAGAAAGCTACGCTAAATCCATGTCTTAGTTGGCTATTATAAAGCCGAGGCCCGATACTCAACACAAAGCCTATGTAGTTGACTTCTTTCAAATGACTCTTATGCTGCAAATCTTTGTTGTAGTTTAAGACACAAGCTGAATGAAAAGGAACTACTTCAGATGTTTGTCTTGTTTCACAGATAATCAACTATGGGAGAACCAAAATCGATTTTTGATTTCACTCTATAAATGGGTTTAGTAGTAAGGCTTATTCTTCACAATCTCATGAGAGGCATGAGTGTGAATCTTTTAAGCAATTGGTTCTTGTAATGATTCTGTGAGTCTTTGTAGGTCATTCTGGATATTTGATTATATGATGTGGGGTTTAAAGAACCAGTAAGAGGTTCAGTTCGGTTAAGCTTCGGTTTACGTTTCATCATATAGAGCAAACTGTTACATACGGTCTCGATTTCGATTTTGGATTAGTTTGGTTTAATATTTTAACGGTTTTTTCAGTTATAAGTTATGGTCCGCTTGTCGCGGTTCTCGGTTTAATTTTGATTGATTAAGTCATGATAAACCGGACTGGACCGGTGGATGTGTGTGAAAATGGCAAAAACTTTATACTCAACCTTGAGCTACACTCAGAAACGCGAACACATCGAAGAAGGAAGCAGAAATGTACAAAACTCATCTCTTATCCCTCTCCTCATGCACACTTAATCTAAACATGAGACAACCATTGTCTCTCCACAAGCGCAATCTTCCCTCTCTGTTCTCTGTTTCCGCTACTTCCGACAACATTTCTGCTGACAAGAAAGGGTCTGGAACGACGGCGAGAGGAAGGAGGTTGCTCAAGGTCAGAGAAGAGAAGAGAAAACGCGACTACGACCGTCTCCACGGTTACCCATCTTGGGCAAAGTACTTCCTTCTTTTTGCACTCCAAGTGTTTGTGTTATTGCCTGTGTTGAGATAATATTAGAGCCGGTTAACTTGAATCAGTTTCCTTTCGCTGGTTCATTTTAATTTAATTGTAAATCGGTTTAGTTCGGTTTAGTCCATTTTGATTAATGAAAATATCTTCCCTTTTCATAACAAACTCATGAATCGTAATAGATAAAGAGTGAATCTTTTACTGAAAGTATTCACCTTTAAATGCAGGGTACTGGAGAGTGCTTGTAAAGATGATGAAGAGCTTCGAGCTGTTCTTGGTGATAGCATAGGCAACCCTGAGCTCATGAGAAAGAAGGTTGTTGATGGGTTTCTTTCTCCTTTACGACGCTTTGTGTTTTTGTTTTCTATCGAATGTGAAGTTGGGAAACATGTTTGTTCAGGTTGAAGAAAGGGTAAGGAAGAAGGGAAAAGACTTTCAGAAGCAGAAGAGTGGCTCTGTGCTTTCTTTCAAAGTCAGCTTCAGAGAGTGAGTATCTCTTCTTTTTTTTCCTTCCATTGCCTCAGAAGAATATGGTACCAATGTTCTTGTATTGATATCTGCAGTTTCAATCCTGTTGACTCCTTCATATGGTTTGAGCTCTATGGACCGCCTTCAGATCGAGATGTTGATCTTATTGGAAGTGTAAGAACTAGTTCTTGCTATTGCAAAACGCACTCTGGTAGCTCAATGCTTCTCTTATTGGCTATAATAGTGAAAATTGAGTTTGTTAACAGGTTATACAGGCCTGGTATGTTATGGGACGATTGGGCGCTTTCAATACATCTAATTTGCAGGTTTGTTCATCATCCTCTCTGTTACTTCTCCTTATGTATTACTGGTCACGCTTTCGTCTGAATGATATAGACTATGATTGCAGCTAGCAAACTCATCAATGGAATATGATCCTCTCTACGACGCAGAGAAGGGCTTCAAAGTGATGCCTTCATCCTTCCATGACATCAGCGACGTTGAATTTCAGGACAACTGGGGTCGTGTGTGGTAATAAAACCTTTTCAGACAGATCAGTTCTTTTCCAAAGAATCTCCTTATCATCTGTGTACTTAGTATAAAGTTTAACTGGCAGGGTTGATCTTGGTACTTCTGATATCTTCGCCCTTGATGTGCTTCTCAACTCTTTGACAGTTGTGAGTTCAGAGTAAGTAACACTTGAACTTGTTTATGTTTTATCCTCTTTGATTGTTTCCTTATGTTTGCAGATAGCTTTAATTATTGTTTTAATATGAAAATTGCAGGTACTTGGGTATTCAACAAGTAGTATTTGGTGGGAAACGAATGGGAGACTGGGAAGAGGGAATGACAAATCCGGATTTTGGTTACAAGTACTTCAAGATCTGATGAATCTTCTGAAAACAGTTTTGTTATATATAGTCTCTTCTTTTGTGCTCTTGAGAACATAACTAAACAATGTTAATGAAAGGATTAAGCTAGATCAATACAACAGCCTAAATGAAAAGAATGGAATCGGGGATAATCGAATATCCAGTCTTGTGTGATTAAACTCAGAGATTAATAATAGGTAACTTAATGTCATGGTTAATCAAAAAGATAATAAACCCAAATTTTTGTGCTAACAAGAAGAGAAAAGGAGTGGACCATGCAAACGATCTAAGAAGAAATGATGCTTGCTTAATGAATGCAATCGTTGAAAAATGAGAGAGTGATTGTATAGTATAGGAGAGTCATGAAGTCACAGTGGATTCTCTCTTTCTGTGAGGCAGGTTTCTTGTAAATCAGGTTTCATTTATTTTTGGGAAATTGAAATAATCTTTTTACCAAACTAAACACTAATGTAAAAAAAAGGTGAAAATACATAGAGCTTTTCAAACTAATGAAATGTCTTTAGTATTTATCCGTTTTTATTATTTTTGGATTTGTAGAGTATTCCAAATCATTTGAATAGTGATAGTTGATATTGGATTAACCCATATAGATTATATTAGATTCAATTTATATGTAAGATTTATTTTGAAATCGCGCTTCAGATCGAATCTGCTTTGATTTTGTTTGACGATTTGGTTCAGTTAGGTCAAGCATATGATATCATTTGATTTTTTGCTAATGCATTAAAATGTATGCTTCGGTCAACTAATTTTGTTTTGGATTGATGGAACGAGTCTATAAACGAGTTTTATTACTAAAATATGCCGGTGACTATAGTTGCATATTATGTTGTTATGCTTACAAATCTCATTTGACTATGCTTTGATGTTTTGATTTAGTGTTTGATTGAATGAATATGCAACTATATATATAGTCACCAGTTGAATGTAGGAACTCATTCTGGTTATCATTTTCCAAAGTTTATCTTACTATTGCTCTGATTTAGTATTTAGGATGTGAGGTTAGGGAGTTTAGGTTTTTTCTTTGTTTTTTGTAAGGAGACGGCGTTGTCGACTTCAGCTAAATTGATTAGACTGGTTATGTCATTTTATCCGAACCGGCCCGATCCGACTGAACCCAAATTTATTAACTCAGTCCGATTTGATCAACACTTTAAAAACTGATGTTTTACTTCTTGCCGTGGACGCATCAGGTTTGGTTTCAGTTTTCTTATGTATGTTGGTTTTTGTAGTTAATGAGTTTGGTTAATGCATCGTTCTGTCTTATTAATGAATCTTAGTTTTTTCTCTTAATCAGTGTTCAAAAAAGGTTTTGGCCATAGATTCGTGTTATCTATTTATTTATCACAACCTTCTTGTCACTTATATGTGCATTTGATAGGATCTAGTATACGTGGAGTTTATTTTTTTATCTTTACTCTTAAGCAAGTAACGAATCAGGTTTATATATACCATTTAAGAATAACCAAGCTAACATGTTTGGGGGATTGATTCGTTGGAATTGAACATAGAGGTAGAGGTATGGTTGTTCATGGCTTGGAGCCTTTGAATCATTTTGCATGCAGACACAAAATATATAATCCAACCTATGATGCCAAACAAATAACTAATGACATTGTTATTTAAATCATAATAAATACGAATTTTTGCGTTTACAAGAAGATAAAAGGTAAACACATAAAAGCAAAAGGGTCCGATAGAAAAACGAGTTTAAGGTTAAAATTCTAAAAGAAAACACACAGAATAAATTAAAGGGTTGCAACAATTAGGCAATGTAGATGTGAATCTTGAGGGCGAGGAGGAAGACGTAGACAAGGGAGAAGTAGAGAAGGGAATGGACCATAACGGAGACGGCACTTGTCTGAAAATTACCAAACTCAACGTATCTTTGTCGTCCAGGCAACTGAAACAGAAGTCCTGGCGTGAGCATCACGAAGAGTATCACCGTCACTAGAATCGGTCCCCAGTCCGACATTTTCTTCTTCTTTTTCTCTGTTGAATGTTGATGATGATTGCTTGAACGAATACGATATCGTGGAGAAATGAGAGAGCTGTTTTATAGTATAGAAGAGAAAGAGAGGAATGTGAAGAAGGTGGGTCGGAGAGTTCATTCATGAAGCTACAGTGAATTCTCTCCTTTTTGTGAGGGGGTTTCTTGTGAATCAGGTTTCGTTTTTTTTGGGAATTGTAATGTTCTCTTTACCAAACTAAGCACCTTAAAAAAAAAAAAAAACTAAGTACCTCTATGTAAAAGGTGAAAATACATAAGCTAGAGAGGATGTTCAAAGTATCTGAAATATTTTGAAAGCATGCAAATAAGACTACCGCAAAACCTAGTCTATTATAATACATTTTTTTATAAATGTTTCACCAGTATTTAGATAAATTTATTTACTAGTGATTACAACAATAGTATGATTTTTTTTGCTCATTTAAAACTCATATATACACTCATTATCGAGTTTGAAACTGATCAGTAGTCATACACAACGGGATACTAGCTAATACATATAGCATGTAGATAATCTAATTTATTTACTCCAAATCTCCAAGAGAAATATTATACTATTGTCTTAGGATATTTGATTCTCTTATTTGGCCATGCTTTAGCTTACGTAGCAATAACAACAAAGATGATAATGTAGAATGGAACTCAAAACAAGAAGACAGGCTAGTTATTTGGACTTTTATCATCACAGACTGATGAATCAATAAGATTGAAAACCCTTTATTTAAATTAAAATTTATAAGGAGAATAGAAAATGCGATTTTGATATGCTAACAAAAAACATGATGTAATAGTTTGAAAATATATTCAATTTTAAAGTAGTGGTCGGTAATAGTTTCCAATCAGATGTCGCTAAGAAGTATTTGAATATACATATAAACAACAAACAACAAAAAGACAAGTATTATTAGAAGAAAACAGAAACATGTGTGTTGAATTTCGACTTTGCTTCCACTAAAAGTCAGTGTTATTTATCTCATCGGCTACAAGTCCAAGTAACTTGAGCTTCATTTTTCTAATAAATGAATTTGCTGTCATAACTTTTGAAATTTCTTATATAAAATTTCTAATAAGATTAGAAGTATAAAGTCCTTATGTGTCTTTGTGGACGTTATATTTATTTTTAAAGTAATATTTAAAAGTGATGTAATTATTAACTTATGAGAAATGTATGAATTGTATTATTGATATAATGAGAGTTACATAGCTTTATATAGTATAGAGCTATATGAATCAAAATAACAAATGAGAGGATCATATGACCATTAAGGAGAATATATGATGGAGTGATTATTGTGATTGAGTATAAATCATATGAGTCAACTCTAGATAAAGAGTTCGAGGGGCAAAAAGGGAATAAGAAGAAGTTATAGAACACTCTTGAGTCTTGTCAGCTTCTACTATAAAAGCAGTGTTTGTGGACAATCCTTCTCGTAGAGATGGGGAGAAGGGAGAGAAGTGAGATGGTGAATATGTCAATACTTATGATGATGATGATGATGTCATCAACGTTGATGACGATGGTCGACTCTTCTAGACTAGTCCAAAGAGCCAGTGACGACTCTGAGATCTTAAGAAGACATTTGCTCGCTAATGGCCTCGGAGTCACTCCTCCCATGGGGTATGTGCCCCTCTCTCGCTCTATGTGGAACATGTCTCTGTTGTGTTCTTGAAGATGTCTGAAAGAAGTTTTGGCTATAATGAATTTGTAGGTGGAACAGCTGGAATCATTTCAGTTGTAACATAAATGAAACAGTCATCAAAGAAACAGGTGAGGTTTTCCAATTTTTATTTGCATATGTTAGTCTTCTCTGTCTTCTAAACAAATCGTTAATCATATGTTTGCAACAGCTGATGCTTTGGTCACCACTGGCCTCTCTAAGCTCGGTTACAACTATGTTAACATCGGTAATGACTCTATATACATTCATTATATAATAACTCTCAAAATGTTTGATTAATCTTTAAAATCTTGGTTTGTTTCCTCAGATGATTGCTGGGCTGAACTTTCTCGTGACAAAAAGGTATTATCATCAGCCCTTTGTCCTCTCTTGTTACTGAACTTTGCTAGACTTTTTAATCTTGTTAAACTCTGTGGTTCCAGGGAAAACTGGTGCCGAAGAAGTCAACCTTCCCTTCTGGTATAAAAGCGCTTGCGGATTATGTTCACAGCAAGGGCCTTAAGCTTGGGATCTACTCTGATGCAGGGTACACTCTGAGCCAAGTCCAATGAAACATTGGCCTTAGCCCCTAAAAAGTTTTAGTAGTTTTTTTATATAAGCATAGACTTTAAAATTATGGAATAAAAATTATAAAAATTCTTAAGAAATGTTTATAGTCTCCTGGTCCTGCATTGGACTCATATATATTTTTGGTTTACAGGTATCTGACATGCAGCAAAACCATGCCTGGCTCTCTAGGCTATGAGGAGAAAGATGCCAAGACATTTGCAGAATGGGTGCGTTTGTGTGTATTTTCTGACATTTTCTTCATAAAGTGAAAAAGAATGAGACAGTAAGTATAGTAACAATGCCTTGGTTGTAACTTCAGGGAATAGATTACTTGAAGTATGACAACTGCAACACCGATGGTACGAGACCAACGGTCAGGTATCCAGTTATGACACGCGCTCTGATGAAATCTGGACGTCCCATCTTCCACTCCTTGTGTGAATGGTATACATCATGTTCCCTTTCACAAAGAAACATTGTATTATGTTTCCATGGAAGAAGTAAGACTTTTGAATTGGTTTGTTATCAGGGGGGACATGCATCCAGCTCTGTGGGGAGCTCCACTAGGCAACAGTTGGAGAACTACTAATGACATCAATGACAGTTGGCTAAGGTAAAGAAGAATAAAAGAAAAAAAAAATGATGATATGAAACTCCTGATCTTTACAAAGTTTCTGCCCTTGTACAGTATGATATCAATTGCGGACATGAATGAAATCTATGCTGCGCATGCTAGGCCTGGTGGCTGGAACGGTAGTGTAATGAATGATTATGTGTTTTTTTTTTACAGATTTTGTGAAGGGGTTATGATGAGTTGTTGGTGACTTTGTTGTTGGTTTGCAGATCCGGATATGCTTGAAGTTGGTAATGGAGGGATGACAAAGGACGAGTACATAGTCCATTTCAGCATATGGGCTATCTCTAAGGCTCCTCTTCTACTTGGCTGTGACATAAGAAACATGACCAAAGAGACTATGGAGATTGTGGCAAACAAGGAGGTCATTGCTTTAAACCAAGGTACTTATTCACTGATCAGTCCTCATTATGATGTTTGAGTATATATATGAAAGACAAATAAAATGTTTTATTGTAGACCCACATGGTGTTCAGGCCAAGAAAGCTAGAATGGAAGGTGATATCCAGGTTTGGGCAGGACCATTGTCAGGTTACAGAGTAGCTTTGCTTCTGTTGAACCGTGGACCAAAACGATCTGACATTACTGCTTTTTGGGATGATATTGAGATCCCTCCAAATAGCATTGTTGAAGCCAGAGATCTATGGAAGGTAATTCACATACATACTACTTACATAAACCAAACACCATAACAAGAAAAATATCAAATGTTTTTGTGTTCTGATGAATGTGTTTTTGTTGTGACATGGGGAACAGCACAAGACATTGAAGCAAAAGTTTGTAGGGAACTTGACGGCAACGGTTGATTCTCATGCTTGCAAGTTGTATGTTCTCAAACCTGTTGCCTGATGTAATAACCAATTGTTCTGTTAAAAACAACAACTGTTCATCTCAATAAAGTGTTCCACGTTATGCTTAAATTTTGAAACGGATATATATCTGTATAATGATGAAACTCTTTGCTTTTTTTGTTTGGCGTAAGACACAAGTCATATTAAGTGTGTGTTGGTCCACTTGTGGGAAGCGAGACTCAGTCATTTCAATGACTTGAGACTTCACCTTAAAGTATACTCTTTCTACCTGTGTGGCTTTATACATGTTGATTTATACATATGCTCTTATTAAATTAAATCATGTTTTAGTGATTTCAATTTATAGATCAAAAGAGACCAAGATCACTATTTATTTGTTTTTTTTTTTGGCATTGGGATTATCTATTTGGGGTTTGACAACTTTTAACCTAAATAGGAACAGGTTGTGAGATTTATTTACAGTAGTTGAATCTAGAAAAATATGTAGAGAATTTGTATATACCATGTCACATTCTTTTATATAAATATACATATATGGTTTTACAAATCATTGATAATATATATCAAATATCACATTCAGAAAGCACGCCAGTTTTTCAAGTCCCACTAAAGTAATGGCCACAGACAATGACATGTTGAACCATAGTTTGGGGCTCACAAGTGCAACATCACACTTCAAGTCGTCCTACTGGTGCAATGTTGACAAATTTGTAATTTAATTCTATTATATCAACATGTGTGAATGCATAAGATTTAACGATATGAATATAATAATGTATTTGGTACAAAAAAATATTCGATTGTGTCTACTAGAATCCAATGCGATCATGACAATGAAAAACCTAACCATTTTTATTGAAACGCGTGAAGGATTATGTTTCTGTGTTTTGGATCTAAAATGGCATTATCAGGTCACAACCTAAAGTGGATTCGCCTCTGAAAAATATGTACTCCGTATCTGATTAACGAATAATAAAACAAAAATTAAAAATGGTAAACGTAAACGACCCACTTACTAATTTGTCTGGAGACAAACTAGGACAGTCACAGTGTCCGTGTGTGTATATATATATACACACAGATCTCTACATTTATTAGAGAACCCACTTTTGATTTTTCTTGAATCTCTCTCTCTCTCTCTTTCTCACAGTCTGTTAAGTTATTATAACCATTGAAGGAAACTTTCATCAAGCAATGGTTCTTCTTGGTTTCTTCTTACGGATCATTACTTTCACTCTGACTCTGACTCAGCTCGTTGATGGGTTTCAGAGTCGAATGTTGATGAACAATGGACTTGCTCTCACTCCTCAGATGGGGTTTGATCGTCTTCACTTGTTTTTTCATTTCCTTGACTCGCAAGTTACTTACTTACCTCTTATGATTTTACTTTCTTATCAGATGGAACAGCTGGAATCATTTTCAGTGTAACATCAATGAAACTCTCATCAAGCAAACCGGTGATTACTCTTTATAGAAAATAAAACTGCTACAAAAATTATTTATTGATTAATAATATTCTGAATTTCTCTGCAGCTGATGCAATGGTTTCAAGTGGTCTCTCTGCAAGAGGTTATAAGTATATCAACATAGGTAATTCAATGAAGACCATTGTTTGGTGTTTGTTACTCTGTTTTTTTTCTCATATCTCTGTTTCCTTATTATTGTCTACTGTTTTTTTCTGTGTGTTTATTACAGATGATTGTTGGGGTGAACTTAAGAGAGATGCTCAGGTTAAATAAACACAACAAGAAGAATCATTCTGTTTATTTTTATAACAGTTTAAGAACTTAACTGAGATGTGTTTTTGATGTATTTGACAGGGAAACATGGTTGCCAAAGCATCAACGTTTCCTTCAGGGATGAAAGCTTTATCAGATTATGTTCATAGCAAAGGGCTTAAGCTTGGGATCTACTCTGATGCTGGGTATATATATTTATATACATACACAAGAGAATGTTACATAGTTGATAGTTTCTTTGTTTATCTTATTTTTTTCTGGATTTCTAGGACTTTTACCTGCAGCCAAACCATGCCAGGATCACTCGGACATGAGGAACAAGATGCCAAAACATTTGCCTCATGGGTACGTATGTATGTATGTATGTATGTATGTATGTATGTGTGTGAGTGTTTTTATTTGAGCTCAAGTCCTAAACCTTGAAGGTCTTTTTGTTATGGTGCCACAGGGGATTGACTACTTGAAGTATGATAACTGCTTTAACACAGGGACAAGTCCAAAAGAAAGATACCCAAAGATGAGCAAAGCTCTGATGAATTCAGGAAGATCCATTTTCTTCTCTTTGTGTGAATGGTAAGAATCAAAACATAAGTTATTAATTTTTTTTTCAAGACAACTTTTGGTCTGAAGATGAAACTGAGTTGCAAGTGCAGGGGACAAGATGATCCAGCAACATGGGCAGGAGATATTGGTAACAGTTGGAGAACAACAGGAGATATCCAAGATAACTGGAAGAGGTTTCTCTTCTTTAATAGCTTTTTTTTTCTGCAATCTTAATGGAACAAAAACTTGAAGATGAATCTTATTTGTGTATGTGTGTGTTTATTAGCATGACAACAATAGCAGATCAGAATGATCGATGGGCGTCTTACGCAAGACCAGGATCATGGAACGGTAAATACTCTTTGTTTAACTAACAGTTCTGACTTGTGAGTGGTTTTACTGAGAAAGTAATATAACAGATCCAGACATGCTCGAAGTGGGAAACGGAGGCATGACTAGAGAAGAGTACCGATCACATTTCAGCATATGGGCATTGGCAAAAGTATGATGAAATGTTGTTTACATTGAATCTATAAACATACTTAAACAAACGTTGAACTGTGCTCTCTCTTGCAGGCTCCTCTGCTGATTGGGTGCGATCTAAGATCTATGGACAAAGTCACCTTTGAGTTGCTTAGCAACAAAGACGTGATTGCTGTTAACCAAGGTAACTAATATCAAATTAAAACACTTTCAGAATTGCTCATGTAGAATCCAAAAGTGGTACTAAGAGCTTTAGCTTTTTTATGTTCAGACAAACTTGGGATCCAAGGAAAGAAAGTCAAGAAAGATGGTGATCTTGAGGTATGCACATACCAAAGACGAACAATATTAACACATCAACAATAACTTATATGGTGCAATGCAGGTATGGGCAGGTCCTTTAAGCAAGAAACGAGTAGCAGTCATCCTATGGAACAGAGGATCATTACCTGCAAACATCACAGCTGGATGGGAAGACATTGGTCTTCATTCATCAGCTATTGTTAATGCTCGTGACTTATGGGCGGTAACTTATGAATATACAAACCATGGAATCTCATTATGTATTACTATTTACTCACATTCTGAAAACTAATCATGAAAAATTTACCTAATGCAGCATTCAACACACTCGGGGGTTAAAAAACAACTATCTGCTCTAGTGGAGCCTCATGCCTGCAAAATGTATACGCTCACCAGACGCAAAGCTTAAGATGCTGTTCTTCTAGAGAGCTAGAGTCAATCAAGTGAAACTGATCTCTAGCCAAATACAGTTGAATCCTGAAGATTTTATCAATTTTCTCTTAGTCAATCTATGCTGGATATGAGATGCCAGCATCATAAATGATCAATCCAAATAACATTATAATAAGAATAAATTTGATAAATATCAACTCTCTCTCTTATAAAAACCGAAAAATCCAGATGTTCGCAAATCTATATGTTTCATGATAACAAGATACCACAACCAGTCTTATTATTCAACCGCCAATATCACTGACATCACCAGGGCGTTCGGAAGTGGCAGGTCATCAATTAGATTCCTCAGCCATAAAGAAATCGTAATCGTTGTGCCTGAACATGAGTCTTCCCAACCAGGACGCAGCAGATTCTTCATGCATGTTGATCTGAGGTCCCTCGCATGGTCCAAGCTTTGCCTGAGAGCTTGGAAGTCACTGCTCCAAAAGCAGGAAGCACAACTTTTCCATCTTGAGGAAGTGTTTTTAAGATCACACTGAAAACATTATCAATACATATCTCAAGCTTGCCTGTTTTGATCTCTAATAGAGAGATTGCTAAGCTTGGAGACAATGTTCTTATCCTCTTCCTTGTCCAACTGCGTTTACAGTCTAAAGCATTCAGCAAATTTTCATCTGGTCCCACTGGTTATAAAACCGCTAAAGAACCGCTTGTATGACAGTTTTCGAAAATAAAGCTTAAACAAACAATACTACATAACTTTTTACCAAAAAGAGAGAGCAAACACAAAGTTACATACAGACTTTGACAGTAAATAAATAAATATAAAGAAGACAAGGACCACTTCACAGTAATTGACACATTCACATTATTTTGTTTTCATATCTTCAATTCTCATTCATACCAAGTCACGAGAAACATTCAGAATTACAATCCTTTGGCCTGTGAGATATCAATACAGTTCGTGTGGGCTCAGCTTCATGAACGATAGAAAACCATTAAAAAAAATTCACGCCAAAAACGTACAAAGAGCTTTTTTTTGCTGTTCATTATGGCGTTTTTAAGTAAACAACAATTAATCAATCGATTTCACTATCACTCTCAAAACAAACTCTGAGACCAAATAATCTTACACACTAATCAAACAAGCAAATAACTTAAAACTAAAACTTGAACACAAAAAAAAAAAACTCGAACTAAGTAGTCTCTGACCACTTTTGATGACATTAAACATAAAGAGTTTTCTATACATTACCCAATCATCCCTAATCAAATAACACAAAAAGATTGATAAAACCTTTCTTTCAGCGTGAGTCATCCTCTTCCCTCCGACCCGACCCGGGACTTCCACCCGACAAAGAAGCTAGCAGATTAAGATGATGACCTGGCAGATAGTTCCCGACTCTAGCTGCTGAAGCCTCACCCATCGCAGCTACAGCTGCTGAAGCTTGCTGCTGCTGCTGCTGGCGGACAAAGAGTGTAGCTGCTTGCTGCTGCTGCGTAAACAACATCTCCGGCGTAGCTCCGGCGGCAAAGCTCCATACTTGTCCGAAGTCCTGCCTCGCCGGAACCGCCCAGAACCCACCACCACCACTACTCATTGCGTGTCCAACAGTTAACTCCCCTCCTCCTCCGGGGCCGCCTGATTCTCCCTCCTCCGTTCTCAAAACGCGTTTTCCGAGAGCGAAGGGGGAGGAAGAAGCGGAGAGAGAGGCGGTGGAGAAGCTCGCCGGAGTCGTGCCTGTTCCCGTGGCGGCTATGATGGAAGGCTCGGCTTGGCGGAGGAGCCACTCGATGGTTTGGCCGTCGGATTTGTGGCCGAGCTCTCTTGTCAGCTGGAAGACTCGAGCCGCGCATATGATCGGCATGCGAATTCTCCTCCCTCTCCCGTCGACTTTGCTGTGCCGGTCCTTGGTCGGTGGTTTTTTGACGGCGTTAAGAGGTCCTTTGTTGATTATGACGCCGTTAGTCATTGCTCCGTCGTTGTTCTCCATGGAGAGTCGGTGGGGATAGGGTTCTCTCTATCTCACTCTCGAGAAGAAGAAGGTTGAGAGGTAAAATGATTTAGAGAGTAGCAGGAAGCTCTGGTGGAGACAGGAAGGAAGGCACATGGAGTGTGGGTCCTACACAGCTCATTACCGCGAGTGTTTTTTTCTTTCTTTGCCGAGTATTTTTGTCTGAAAACGTTTGAGTTCACGCGCTGACTCTGGTGTTGACTGTAGCGTGGGGACCAGGGTTCTGTCAGGGGAATTTAATTTTTTAGGTTTCGAATTTATGATTTTTGGTATTTAGTTAGTATTCATTTTCACAAATAAAAAAAAAAACACTAGGATTAATTGTCTTCTAACATAAATGGCTCCAGTAATGTGACAATTACGCACTTTTCTGACACTTTACTGAGTTAAACACTCTGATCCTGCGATCCCCACATATGATATGCGTTCGTGTGTATGCAATTTGATTAATCATAATCATAATTCGTATTACCACATTACGGAATAATATCAAGATTAATCATTCCTTTTTGGAGCGTAACTACAAATATGTAGTTGTATCCACCTGGCAGATACGTTCGATTGTGATATGTCGTTGCGTCGAGATTTTTTTTTTAAAAAATATTTCGTGACAATAATTTCTCTACTTTCTTTATGATTTATAGACCGAAGATTTTTTTCTACCATTCACATTATACTATATTATCGTGCTGGTATTTGTTATGATCATGAAGCTCTTTCACCAGAAAAGTTGTTATGATTAGATGTCGTGCTAACATGCCCATACAATACATACAAGACTAATATATTTGAGATTTTTGTAAATGAACATCTATACTATGTGTTAAATGATTAGTTATGTATTAGCTGGATAATTGCTTAGTAGAATTGGTAAGTTTAAAACACTATATGCTAATGATCACCCAATTACCAAAAATTAACACTATTTAAACTTATCTAGTAGGGTGTACGAATCATTTGACAATTGTCAAACGTGGTAAACAGCTGGAGCCCATTCTCACTTTTTTCTTGTGGACCAAAATACAAGAAAGCGACACTTCTGCCAAAGGAGTATCAACTCGTGTTTCATACATCGATTCTTTTTATTTGTTACTATAGCTTTCACTTGGAGATGACTTCTTAGATTTTTTGCTTACGCAGCCAATCAGAACGACCCACGTCATCTCATGTTTATCTCTGCCTTTGCTGAAAATAAGACGATCATCGATAAAACTCACTTTCCCCCATTACAGTAACATTGGATAAAACTTTTGGTTTATTATCATTTTATGACCAATTCCTAGATTGTTTTACAAGAAACTCATGAAGTAACTAAGGCTCGCTTGGGATGACGTTGAAGAAATGGTAGATCTCTTCACTGTCAAACACTCCGACCTCTGTCGAACAAGTTGAGCAAACGACCGAGTTCACTCTCTCGCTGTCTGCAGAATGAGTTTCTTTCTCCTCAGAATTTCTCCTTCGTTTACCAGCCTTCGACGGAGCTGTACTGTGTTGCAAAGCATTATCTTTATCAACTTCGCAATTGACCACAAAGACTGCTCTGTACTGTGTCACATACTGCTCATGCCTGCAAAAAGAATCCAAATGTTTGATTAGGAAAGTTCTACTAAACTGTATAAATCGCAGGTAATAGTACTAATACAGTTCCTACGTCACATGGCCCAAAAAAAGATTTGCAAGGTGAGCAAGTTACAAAGACCTTGTATTAGTCTATTGACTAATCCAAAGAGAGTTGTGTGATAAGTCATTGTATTAGTATATCACATGACCACTGTAACTAGTCAAGTAGTGGATGGTAGCTGTATTTATAGATAGCAAATAGCTAAAGAGGTAAATGATTTAAAAGGAAGTAACTTAAGAGTAGAGACTTGAAGCGTTTTGGATCCTATAAAGTATGCAGAGCCTGTAACATGACATGTAGTAAAGACTCTAAAATCTCCAAAACAATTAAACATTCCAGGATCTAGCAAAGTCACTATCAACCTATACTCCAGGAAGCAAAACACACAAGTCATCTCTAAGCCTAAACCAAAGACAATGTTGAGAGAAAGTGTGAAAAATCACCTTTGACACTCTAAGCAGACGGTGGTGAAACAAGCGGGACAGCTCAGCACAGCATCGGAAGCACGGCCATCTCTCTTCTTAGCCATCCACAGCTCATCTTTATCATCAAGATCCGAGTCATAGAACTCTGCTTTGATGGAGTAATCAATCTCATCGTCGTCCGAAACTGTTACAAAGCAGGCTCTCATCAAAATCAAAATCAATGTACAAGAACACGAATCTCAGTAAATTAGCAAGAAACCCTAAGATATATATACAGACGATACAACTCTTCTTTCCGCAAATCTCTGGCGAAATGAATCAACGAAGGAATGAGTTCGAGAGCGTAAAGAGAGTGCAAAAGGCGAATTGAGGTTATCGTTTACCCGTTTTCTGTGAGTTGGTGGGAGAATCCATGGTGATTGGGGTTTAATCTTCACTTGTTTGCTCAGCCTCGAGCTCCGGCAAATCGAGAATTCGCCGACGAAGGAGATGAACGATGAACCTTGAAGTTTGAGCTTAGAATGGGTCTTCTAACGCAAGTAAGCTTACTTAGGCCCAATACACTAGTGGGCCTCCTGAATTAAGAGACTAGTGGGTCAAGAGAAATAGAGAAATACCCCGAGGCATAAGTTTTTGTCATTGACCAAAATGTTTCAAAATATACGCTTATATTTTTATGGTTAACTAATCTAAGAGTTTAGAGTTTAGGGATAATGATTTAAAATTAAATATTAAAATTTTATAAAATAAATATTAAAAATTTGAAAATAAAAACTCAAAAAATAGTTTCAAAAAATATTTATAAAAAAATTCAAATTTGAAAACATATAATTTAAAACTATAAATAAAACATATAATTTATATTAAAAAATTTATATTTATATATATAGAGTATTAAGATCTTTTTACCTATTAAATAAATTATTTTGGTCATTTTCTTTTTAAAGTTTATTTTTATGACAAAAACTTGAAAATTGTCTATTTATGAGAATTATCCAACGAAATAAAAAATATATGTTTTTTTCTTTTTCTTTTTGCAGGAAGAATATATATGTTTGGATCATAACGATTAACAATATCTAACTCAGACTTTTATTTATTACATTCTATAACTGTAAGTCAGAGTGTTTTGACTTTCACAAAAAGGGTTGACATGTTCCAATATAGTCAGCATACAAATTTGTTATAAAAAAAAAGTCAGCATACAAAATAAGTAGAAATAGAATAAAGCCTTTAAGTTATTGACTTTTGATTTGACTGAAACTTTGGTTTCATCAACACATCAGAAAGAATATAGAAGCCATCTAGTATAAGTACGAGTGAAATACATCATTTTCTTAATCAATACAAAACAAGGCTTAAACACTTATTACAAAACTAAAAAAAAAAAGAGATTAATAATGACCAGCGTGAAAGTTTTTTCTTTTGCTTTGCTTCTTGTCCTCCTTTTCTCCGTTGGTACGTAGTGTTTAGTGTTTACACTCTCAAAAAAATATGTATTTCTATAATAATTGTTAGTTTCTTACAACTTTTATCCGCTTTATAAATATATATATATATAAGCGTGATTGAGTTTTTAATTTTGTGTGATTGGCAGATGTTGAAGGATATGTGTTGGAAAGTAAATCCTTGTGTTGCACTACCCACCCAGAATTTGGGAGGTGCATCCCAAACCTTGACACAGGAAGATGCAACAGCTGGTGTCTTCAGGGATGTGACAGTAAAAAGGGTGGTTTCTGCAAACGTGTTGGCAGAGGACAATGCCATTGTTATTGTTAAGAATCTCACAAAACCATGTAAAACATGCATGAACAGATGTTGAAGGATATGTGTTAGAAAGTAAATCCTTGTGTTGCATTACTTTTGTATGATTTATGAACTTATGATATTTGTACGAAAGGGATAAAAAGATCTTCAACTATAATATGCTTTCATCCCGTCAATAAAAATATATATACATATATATGATACAACGGAAGATTGGAAAAAAATACAACAAAAAATACTGTAATGCAAAAGGATTTTAGTCACAAACTACATTTTCTATATGTATCTCTTAATGCATAGTTTGGTTAATTTCACACCAAAAATTGGAGTTTAAATTTTATAAAACTATAATTTATTACCAACTAAGAAGATTAATGAAAAAACTCACATAAGATCTACAAGTAAACTATCTCACATAAGTATAAATTTTGATTCAATTTGATGTAAATATAACTGTAAAATATGAATTATAGTAATATATGTAAAAATGCGTTGTAAATTAATAATACGATAATTATAATAATTGGTGATAGAAATTAAATGAATGATAACTGTAAAGATAAAAGGAAAATTACCACAAATATCACATTCATAATACCAATTTTCATGTTTACATTAACCACTTTTACCTTCACTTTTAATGAAGGGTAAAATACAATTATACACTTAGAGTTAACTAATCTAGACTTAGGGTTTAGAACTGAGGGGTGGGGTATGGTTTTTGGAATGTGAAATTTATGATTCTAATAAATATATAAATACTTAAAAATATATAAAATTTTTAAAAAATTAGTTTCAAACATAATTTTCGTTTTTCAAAAAGAAATTTGAAAAAAAAATAAAAAAAAAATCCAAAAAAAATTCGAAAAAAATTCGAAAAAAGAATTTTATAAAAAAGTTTGAATTTGAAAAAGTATATTTTGAAAACATAAAAAAAAAATTTACATTTTTATTTTATTTTTTATTTTATTTTTTTTAAATAATAATTTATTATATATATATAAATAACAAGAGCATAAAAGTCTTTTGCCACTTAATGAAGAAAGTATTTTTGAAAATATCTCATTAGTGGTGATAAAAATGAAAAGTGGTACCATGAAAATGGTAAACATGTAATTTACCCAAAATAAAATGCTTCATGGATCATCTACAACAAATTATTTTTCTTTCTTTATTTTTTGTTTTTGGAGGAAGGATCATATATTTGGATCATAACAGTTGACAATATCTAATTCAGATTTGTATCTGTTATATTCCGTAACTGAAAGTCAGAGTGTTTTGACTTTCACAAAAAGGGTTGACATGTTACAATATAGTCAGCATTCAAATATAAGTAGAAATAGAATAAAACTTTTAAGTTATTGACTTTTGATTTGACTGAAACTTCGGTTTCATCAACACATCAGAAAAAATGTAGTATCCATCTAGTATAAATACGAGTGAAATACATCATTTTTTATCAACACAAAACAAGGCTTAAACACTATTACAAATCTAAAAATAAAGATTAACAATGGCCAGTGTGAAAGTTTTTTCTTTTGCTTTGTTTCTTGTCCTCCTTTTCTCCGTTGGTACGTAGTGTTTACACTCTGAAAAAAAAAATGTATTTCTTTAATAATTGTTAGGTTTTTACAACTTTTATCCAATTTTAAATAAATATATATGTATATATATGTGTCTGTGTTTGAGTTTTTAATTTTGTGTGATTGGCAGATGTTGAAGGATATGTGTTAGAAAGTACATCCTTGTGTTGCAATACCCACCCAGAATTTGGGAGGTGCATCCCAAACCTTGACACAAGAAGATGCAACAGTTGGTGTCTTAAGGGATGTGACAATAAAAAAGGTGGTTTCTGCAAACGTATTAACGGAGGACAATGCCATTGTTATTGTTAAGAATCTCTCAAAACCATGTAAAACATGCATGACCATTTGATTATTTCGTTTATGTTGCCGTTTTACTACTTTTGTATGATTTATGAAATTATGATATTTGTACGAAAGAGAGAAAAAAATCTTCAACTATCATTTGCTTTCATCTCGTCAATATAAATATATATATGCATATATATATATATATGATACAACGGAAGAATGAAAAAAATACAACTAAGTGTAATGCAAAAGAATCTTAGTCACAAACTACATTTTTATATGTGTCTCCTAATGCATAGTTTGGTTAATTTCACACCAAAAATTGAAGTTTAAATTTTATAAAACTACAATGTATTACTAATTAAGCAGATCAATGAAAAAACTTACATAAGATATACACAAGTAAACTATCACATATAAATTTTGATTCCGTTTGCTGTAAATAGAACAGTAAAATATAAATTATCATAAAATATAATATATGTAAAATTGTGTTGTAAATTAATAATACAATAATTTTTATAATTGGTGATAGAATAAGAAATGAATGATAACTGTGAGTCTGTGAAGATAAAATGCTTCATGGATCATCTACAGCAAATTATTTAGGTTGACTTTTGTCAACTAAAAAATCACGTTTGTAAAAATAAAGGAGTGGATAAAGGTTTGGAGTTGTTCCGAGACATATGCGCCGGTGGTCATTCCCCTGACGTGATTGCATACAATGTAATGATAAAAGCTCTGTGCAAAGCACGTCGAGCTACCAAAGCTGAAAGCCTCTTTAACGAGATGGTATCAAAGGGACTAAAACCTTCTGTTGCTACTTACAACAGTATGGTAGATGGATGGTGCAAGGAAGGCGAGATTGAATTGGCTATGTCCTGTATGGCGAGGATGTACGAGGATGAGAAAGACCCTGATGTTGTTACCTACACTAGCTTAATCCATGGGCTGTGCGCTAGTGGAAGGCCTGGTGAAGCAATCTCTCGTTGGAACGAGATGAAGGGGAGAGGTTGCTGTCCGAATGTGATTACGTTCATGGCGCTTGTTCAGGGTTTGCAAGTGTGGCTTGTCGAGTGAGGCTTTGGTTTATTTTCGTGAGATGGAAGAGAAGGAAATGGAACCTGATTCAGGTGTTTATGTATCCCTCGTGAGCTCTTTTTTGTTGAGTGGAAACATCAGTGCTGGGTTTGGGATATTCAGAGAAATGGTTTGTAAAGGAAGGTTTCCGGTTTTGGTAGATAGGAACTGCATGCTTGCTATTGATGCTGCAGATAAGTTTGCGGAAGATTATAGGACATCATGTTATATTACATGTCTAATTAAAGACGGTAGATTTCCTATTGTAGCTGTTGTGAATAGAAAGTGAAGTAAACGCTTCTAATTTTGGGTTTTGAAACCAAAAAGAAGCTACCTCCTTGTTGCTAATCTTGGTCTGATGTCATGGACCCATCTCCTTCTTACAAGGTATTTGCTCTGGACCAAATTTTCCTTCTTCATAATGACATTTGCCCTTCTTGTAATGATACTAGAATCCATATTAACTTTTTAATCTTTTTCAAATGTATCTGCATAATATTACAGGCGCAGATGTGGTGTACTATATGGACTCTTAACTATGATGTAAACAAAAGTCTGTAGGCGAAAAACTTGTCGCAGAAAGTTTTGAGATTCAATACACCAGTCCTGGGATGCATACGGGGATTAGCCAGTTGGATAAAGCAGTTAAAGCTACGCAGATTCATAGGCTAACTCATCACAAAACGTACTTCGACTCCAAGAAGATCTACGCAGCTTTTTTTTTTTTGATCTACGCAGCTTTACATCTGGTTGATACTAGGATTGATCTCATTGTTGACACTTGACATTTGACAATAATGAAGGCAATCATTTTGCTTGTTTTTAATAATATAGTCAATGACCAACTCTTATTTCTTGTAAAGGAAGTTATCATAGAGAATGATCCAATACAATAAATTTCAAGCAAATTTGATTTATTCAAACCAGCATGTAAACAAAAATTGTTTTTTTTTTTCTTCTCAATGAATATCGATTTAGAAAACAACCCCAAAAGAGTGTACAACCATCAATGGGCGATGAATGAGGGTTTTTTGTTTACTTCTTGAAGGTTTCAAGATGGAAAAAAGAAACGTAAGCTAGTGAAATTCACTTCACTGCTTCAAAAGACCTCTTTCTTTAAAGAGATCATACATGGCCGCTCCTATCTTAGCTGGGGATTCAACAACCTTCACTCCGGCGTCATTTAGACTCTTAATCTTGTCCTGAGCCGTACCTTTGCCACCGGAAACAATGGCTGCAACAAACAACAAAACAGATAAGCAAATGATGGCAACAAACTAAAAGTAGGAGTTAAAATGGCTTGCTTATGAACATACCTCCTGCATGTCCCATTCGACGACCCGGTGGTGCAGTAAGCCCAGCAATGAAAGCAACAACAGGTTTATCAGTACCACTTTCCTGTTTATATTCATCAAAAAAAACAAAAGTTGAGTTTACTTTTTAAGAATGAGAATATAGAGATGGACTGAGTTAAAAGAGATTCACAGTTGATTCAATTACCTTTATCAAAGCTGCAGCATCTTCTTCTGCAGTGCCTCCAATTTCTCCAATGAGAACAATACCTGAAACAACCAGCTGTGTCCACTTAATTTCCATCTTTCAGTGACAATAGAGGAGATTTTCCAATTAAGCTACTAACTACTCTTAAAGAGATGACTTAAAGGAATAGGAAGTCTTCTAAGATAAGAATATCTTGCAGTCTAAAGTGATTAGTTGAACATGTTGCCATTCTACTAATCCATCTTTCAGTTAATCTACTTAGTAAAAAATGATCTTTATGGATCATCTGTTTAAAATAAGTGGACTGAGTTCTGAAACATTACCTTCAGTTTGAGGATCAACAAAGAATTTCTCCAAGCAGTCCACAAAGTTGGTACCGTTAAAAGGATCTCCACCAATTCCTACACAAGTAGACTGGCCTAGACCAACAGCAGTTGTTTGGAAAACCTGCAATAAAGTTGAAACGAAAGCAACCATTAGAGAAAGCCATAACCAACAACTCACACTTTCAAAAGCACAACAAGCAGAAAAGACAAGACATTAAAAAAAAAAGAGCTTACAGCTTCATATGTCAAGGTTCCAGAACGAGAAACAATCCCAATCTTGCCAGGCTTGTGGATGTACCCCGGCATAATACCAATCTTGCACTCACCAGGCTTGATAATCCCAGGGCAGTTTGGACCAATCAGCCTAGTTTTCGACTGACTGTTAAGAGCATGCTTTACACGTACCTTAAATAACAAACAAACACAAGCTCCCAAATCAAAAAAGAGCCAATTACATTTCTACACAAACCTATAGCAATAAGCACTAGAGAGATACCATGTCATGCTGAGGGATTCCTTCAGTAATACACACAATAAGATCCAACTCAGCTTCTATCCCCTCCATAATAGCAGCAGCAGCGAAAGGCGCGGGAACATAGATCACAGAGGCATTGGCTTTGGTCTCAGCTTTTGCTTCAGCAACAGAGTTGAACACAGGGAGGCCTAAGTGCTCCGTTCCTCCCTTCTTTGGCGTCACTCCTGCCACCTAATCACACAATCAAACACACATAATTAGCATAAAGCTACAATCTTTAAATCAAATTGAGGAGGAACCACTAGAAAGCCACAAGCTTTAAATCAAATTGAGGAAAAAAAAGTTAATTACACAATCAACACACACATAATTAGCATAAAGCTACAATCTTTAATTCAAATCACTTCAAAAAGGTGAAGACTTTACCATTTTGGTGCCGTACTCAATGGCTTGCTCGGTGTGGAAAGTCCCGTTCTTTCCGGTGATCCCTTGGCACATGACTCTGGTGTTTTTGTCGACGAAGACGGCGGCTGGAGGGGGAGGATCCGACGCGAATGAGCGAGATTGGGTGAACGAGCTGAGAGTCGGAGGAATAGCTTCGGAGCTGGTGCTTGAGCAGCGGCGAGACAGAGATCCGAGGAGCCTTGCGACTTGTCTAGACATGATTGTCTTCTTCTTCTTGTTTGGTTCTCGATCAGCTTACAGAGAGAGGTTGCTCCGATCTGAGTCAACTTTGTTGAACCCTAACCGAGTGAAGGGTAAAAACGGAAATGGGGAAAAAGAAATGTCAGCGAGGTTCGTTTTGAATAATAATCAGCAGATCAAAAGAGGCTTTTGAAGTTTTAGCCCAAGCCCAATAATCTTTATAATAATATATATAGTACATACAACATTTGAAGTTTTGAATCATACACCTAGAAGAATAGAGAGAGTGATCCCAAATTGATTTGAGAAACAATATAGGAGGTAAAGTCATTGCTTGACGTTTTATTCAAAACTAAATTGATCTCTACCGCAAAATATATATTTTGGTTAAATGATGTTTGCTGTTTTATCTAGAGGAGGAGTTAATTTCAGAGAATCTTGAAGCTAAGCTGAAAGGAAGTTTTTGTGTTGACCATGAAGTGAAAGCATTGTTTGACATTCTTATTTGTTAGGATGTTTGATGTGTTTGTTTTGTAGTTTCTTAAATCATAAATTTTCTTGTGATTATTTGATTTTTGAAGTTTAGTCTAACTATTTTTTTTAATCTCTTCTTTTTGGTAATATGATTATGCATTTTTAATTTAGTCTGTATGTTTTGTTTGTTAATAGATTACTTCTTATGAATTGGATTATGCTATCAGCTGGAAATTTAAAGCAGATAAACATTACATACCTGTTAGAGGTTCTAATTGCATAATTCATGTTATCGAAAAACTTACCAAACATATCATAACTTCTTAATTTTGAATAAATAAAAAGTACATTTTTCTACATGTATAATATTGTCTTCCGTAATCGAAACTAACAAAGATAATCATCTACTAATGTTATATATAAAATTGAACATGTTCTAGTTCTAGTTAATATATCTATCGTGATTTAAATTGTTATAATTTTTGGTTGTATGTTTTTCTATTTAGACAGATTTTTAATGTAATTGAAAATTGGAATGGAAGATTTGGAGAGAAATGGGATGCACAATACTTGTTCAAAGGTGTCCCACAAAATTGTTTAACATGTTTTACAAAATGAAAATATCTTTAATGATAATATCTTCTACGTTGTTTAGTTTCAAAATAGATGTGATATAAGTGTTTTCCAGATCTTGAAACTTCATTGGTTGTGATTACCCAGGACATATTTTAGTCAAACTAGACTTGATGCCTTAAACATTCAGCGGCATGATTAACATGTCTGAAGAACTGAGTAAAACGGGGTGTACAACCCCAACCTTTGTGCTTATAAACTACATAAGTAATCTAGGTTTGGCATTGCGCTGGGTTAAATGCAGCACTTTTAAATTGTGGATACTACATGAAGCTGCTCATGCATCTCCTCACTGAACACTCCTGATAATCTCTACCGACAATTTCCACCATTGCTCTAGTAAGGCTATATTTTGAAGGGCTGTCCCCAAATGAAAGAATTATCTTTAGTTTCAAAGAAACATTTATTTTTACTAGAGAGAGATATGTCTTCGTAGTATACTACAATTTGGTAGATGGTACATATATGAGATACGCGCTCCCGTTTCCCCTCAGCAATACCGTCAGCATCATCTGGAATTATTCAGACAACATTTAGATCATCTGATCAGAGTAACTCCTCTTCTCCTCTTGATGAATCACAACCAATCATATATTTTTTATTTAAATTTTTATACATTTTGGTTATATATGTTTCTATTTAGACAGATTTTAAATGTAACTGAAAAATAGGATTGAAGATTTGGAGAAAAATGGGATGCACAATCCTTGTTCAAAGATGTCCCACTAAACTCTTTAATATGTTTTACGATGAAAATGGAATGGTCATGTAAATTTCATTGAATAGAAAAAGGGCATATGTGATGTAGTTGTTTTCCAAATCTTGAACCCCATTGGTTGTGATTATCATAATATCCGATAAGAAATTTCATTCGTCCTTTTATTTTATTGACTTTAGATTTTTTTAAACATTTTAAAGTTTCTCCATTACAACCCAACGTTTCTTCAAAATTTGGAGGGACATACCAAATTTTCATTTTATTTCTATTATGTTTATATTTGATGAGATGACAAATTCAGAAAGAAAAAAACATTTTCTTATCTTCTCTTATAGAAAACTCTGGATTGTGTAAATCTCTGAAATGATTGTAAGAAGATGATGAAATGGTTGATGCCATTTTTTTAGAGTTTGGATAAGTTCCAAACACCAAGGTGATCATGGCTATGATGCCATTTTGGATAATGAATATGAGATTTCTATTACAGTAATTTAACATTTTTTATTAGAGTTAATCTTCGAAAATTTGCTATAAACATATACTTTACAAAATGAATTTTTAAGATAACAATACCGCCCAATTTTTAAATGACAAAAAATATTAATTTTTATTTTTTAATAACAAAAAAAATTATTGACTTCGTAGAAATGAATTTAAGAACTCCAGAATTTTTACAATTTTTAAATGTTGATACGAAGTCACTTTATCTTCGGTCCACCGACCATCACGACCCGGTCCGCTCAGAGGAATTTGGTTTAGGATCGCACGCTTAGCTAAGGCCCATTAGATACTAACGAGGAGGCCCAATAAGGTTGAGTCCACGAGATAGAAAAATGGACGGTGGAAAAGGCATTATAACACGAAACTCAGTTATGGGTTACCGTAGGTGATTAATATCGACCTATCCTATCCAAAAAAATCATCAAAGAGATCTCTATCAACCTCCATTTGAAGCTCTGATCTCTTTCTTTTTTCCCTCTAAATCTCTCCTAACAGATTCCAACTCTCACTCTGCTCTGTCGGAATCCATGGACATCGCTTCTTCATCTCTCTGTCAAGCTCACAAGATCTCTCTCACGCGTTGTCAACCTTCTTCCCCGGTCAACTCCTGCTCCCTCACCTTTACCGGATTCTCGCTTCCGCAGATCAGCGCTCCTTGTCTAGCTAAATGTCGTCGAAAAGGCACCTCTTCAGGCTTTGTAAGAGCTTGTGTTGCTGTTGAACAGAAAACTCGAAATGCTATCATCAGAATTGGCACAAGGGGAAGGTAAAGTCTCTCTCTTTCTTGCTTCTCGTGTGATCACTAGTCTCTTAAGAGTATATGAGTGCTTGAATGCTAATGGGTTTGCCTTAGTTTCCTTAGTTCTGATTCAAAGTGTCGACTTTTACCAGTCCTCTGTTTATATGAGTGCTTGAATGCTACTGGGTTTGCCTTGGTTTCATGATTCAAAGTCTCGATTTTTATCAGTCCTCTGTTTATATGAGTGCTTGAATACTAATGGGTTTGCTTTGCTTTGGTTTCCTTAGTTCTGATTCAAAGTCTCCATTTTTACCAGTCCTCTGTTTTGTATGAGTGCTCATATGCTAATGGGTTTGCTTTGGTTTCCTTAGTTCTGATTCAAAGTTTCGATTTTTACCAGTCCTCTGTTTATATGAGTGCTTGAATGCTAATGGGTTTACTTTGGTTTCCTTAGTCCTGATTCAAAGTCTCCATTTTTATCAGTCCTCTGTTTGGATCCTCTTCCTGGTTTTAAGTGAGTTATAGTGGACAGTGTCATGGTTGAATGTTTTAGTTGTAATTTATCTGGCTAGAAATGAGATATGTTACTTTGGTTTGAGTGAGTTTTAGGGGACAATGATTTAGTGTAATTAATCTGGCTAGAAATGTGATATGTTACTTTGGTAGGACAGTCCTCTAGCACTTGCTCAAGCATACGAGACACGAGCCAAGCTCCAGGCAATACACCCTGAACTCACTGAAGACGGAGCCATCCACATCGAGATCATCAAAACCACCGGTGACAAGATTCTCTCCCAGCCGCTTGCTGACATTGGTGGGAAAGGGCTTTTCACCAAAGAAATAGACGAGGCCTTGATCAACGGCCATATCGACATAGCAGTCCATTCCATGAAAGATGTCCCCACTTATCTCCCCGAGAAAACGGTTTTGCCTTGTAACCTTGTGCGTGAGGATGTCAGAGACGCTTTTATTTGTCTCACTGCTGCCTCTTTAGCTGATCTTCCAGCTGGTAGCGTTGTGGGAACTGCTTCTCTCAGGAGAAAGTCGCAGATACTCCACAAGTATCCTTCATTAGCTGTAAGTTTTCACCATCTTGTATCAGAGCATAGAGGCTGCCACTTCGTATATACTGAATCAGGTGTTTCTTGCCTCTGCAGGTTGAGGAAAACTTTAGAGGTAATGTGCAGACGAGGCTATCTAAGCTTCAAGGAGGAAAAGTACATGCAACTCTATTAGCACTAGCTGGTCTTAAGAGACTGAGCATGACAGAGAACGTTGCATCTGTACTATCTTTAGATGAAATGCTTCCAGCTGTTGCTCAAGGAGCAATTGGAATTGCCTGCAGAACTGATGATGATAAAATGGTATAAAGAACATTCCTCTGAGCTAAACTGAAGTTTTCTTCTTAATCTGATGATGTTTACTTTCATGTGTAGGCAAGTTACTTAGCCTCATTGAACCATGAGGAAACAAGACTAGCGGTTGCATGCGAGAGAGCGTTTCTTGAAACGCTGGATGGCTCATGTCGTACACCTATTGCTGGATATGCTGCCAAGGACGAAGAAGGCAACTGCTTTTTCAGAGGATTGGTTGCATCTCCTGACGGTACTCGAGGTATGAAAGCATCCCTACATATCTATCTATGTGACGGTCCACCTATCATTCATTTCTTATGTATTCCATCTTTGTGGTGACAGTTCTTGAGACGTCAAGAAAAGGTCCTTACGTGTTTGAGGACATGGTGAAGATGGGAAAAGACGCTGGGCAAGAACTGCTTTCCCGTGCTGGTCCAGGCTTCTTCAGCAACTAAGCCAGTTAAAGAAGAGGAAGAAGGGCTGTGACATGGACAGAGAGACTAGGCTAGAGGAGTTTTCCAACATCATAGATCCCTTTTCTTCTTCTTCCTAAATCTGTTAGTAACTTTTTTGATTTGAGAGAGAAAGGTAACCTTCTTGTTTTGATTGTTTTTTTGTATGCTCATTATAATTAAAAAAAGTATTACATTCACCATCACAACTTCAGATGTTCTATACTCTCTTTACTTCTATTTACTCCGCACTAAGGCCTAAACACAGCTTCTTCTACTTTTGATTTGTATAGTTTCAACAAAAAGAATGTGACAATTAAATAAAAGAGAAACTGACCATTTTACTTTAGTCCATAGCCGTTTTGTTTCTCCTCCCTGTTAAAGGCTTAGGCAACCCATCAAAGATTGAGCTTGTAATAGCAGCAGGTGTAGAAGTCGACCATAGAGACAGTGACGATGAACCGTTATTGCTGTTACCGTCTGGATCTTGTAAACTCGATGCACTTGAAGATTTTCTTACACTGGCAAAGCTGTCTGAAACTGGAGCATCCATCAAGTTCATTGGTACTGGATTGAAACTACAAGTCTCAGACTCTGCTGATGATAGACTAGTTCTACTCGAGGCTTTTGATCTCAAAGCTAAACCTTTCCCTCCTACTGATGATAAGAACCCGCCGTTGCTGCTGCTAGTGTTCTCTTCTTTCAACATAAGCTCTGGAGTCCGGGATGTAAAGTCGGCTTCGGACTTTTGTCGCCTTCTCATAAACTTATTGGAACTCGGTTCTTGAGATGATTGGTTGAACTCTTCGAGAAGTGCATTGACTAAGCTTCTGGACTTCCTGTGGTGGTTTAAGGGAGTGTTTGTGGATGGGAAAGGTCTGAGGTATTGACTATCACCGTTGCTTTCTTTCTTGTAAGTACCCATCTCTAAGCTTCCTCCTACAGAAACTGTTCTGATTGGTGGTTTTAGCGCGTAGTAGCCTTTCTTCTTTGAAGATTTCAACCTCAGAGACTGGAATGAGTCAAACGCGTCGCTGTTGGTATCGTTTTGTGGTTCCAGTTCGTGGCATGAACATCCCTCTCTGTAAATAAAGATTCCAAATATTAGAACCAAGAGGATCACTTTGATAATGAACATGCAGCAGCTTCAGTCCAACACAACCAGTTCAAAAAATAAAGCTTGGGTAATGTAAACTACTCTGCAATAACAAGACCATGTCTATAATTTTCATTTTCAGCCGGCCTGAGATTTTGGGTAAAATTTCAATAAAAATTTGGAGACTTATGTCTATGTATTTTTTGGGAGCTTTTTTATAAATTTGGAGACTTATGTCTATGTATTTTTTTCTTAAAATTTGGGAGTTTTAAGCGAACGTTTCATCCGGCTTTGTGAAAGACCGGCACCTCTTATATCAAAGCTGTAACTTGGTGCAAGGTAAAGATGTGGTTAAGTACCCACCCATGGTGTAAGGAGCCGATAGATCAACAAGGAGAAGGAGGATGTCTTCCAGGTAAAGGGATCCGGAGAGACTTGAGAGCAAACATTTGAAGATCAGTAACAAGCCCATTCATCTTCTTAACATCTCCAACCTGAAAGCAGAGCATTTTAACAACAAACATAAAAAAGAAATTCAAAATGTTCGAAAATAAAAAATAACAAGCCCATTCATCTTTTTCACATCTCCAACGTGAAAGCAGAGCATTTTAACAACAAACACACAAAAAAAAAAACAGAACATCAAAAAGCATAACATGGAGACGCGGTCCTCACGTGTTCTTAATCATACATCAAAAACATCAAAAAAAACAGAACATAAAAAAAAACAGAACATCAAATAACACTTTAATTCCTCACGTGTTCTTCATCATGCCTCAATCTAAATAAAAAATGGCTTTTTTACCAGTACAATTAAAAGTTAATTTCTACCTTTTTGTCTCTAATTAAAATAACGCAATATTAAGTCAAAACATATAATTTTTATTTTTAACCTCAACGCCGTATTTGATGGCAACGCCGGCGAGAGTATCGAACTTGGAGACGCGGTGCTCGATGTAGCCACGGTCAGGGGAGCTGGAACGCGGAGGAGAAGAAGAAGTCGGAGACGGGATGCGAAGGATGTTCGAACTAGAAGGATCAAAGAAGGAGCCTCCACCGTAACCATTTTTATCGTCGCGGAATTTTCCGTTGGTGTATTCAGGAGGAGTGCCGTTGCGATTAGAAAGCCTTCTCTCTCGACGATCCATAAACATAGTAATCTAATCTCTCTAGCTATCCGAAACTAGATTTGATCACAATTCAAACATCAGCTTGTGGAAACAAAAAATCGAACGGTGAGGAAAATGACGAAACTCGTGGACTAGAGATTATTGGTTTTCATTCTATTTTCAAAGTCATGTAAACCACTGTTTTTATAGTAACAAATGTTTATAATAAAGTGTTGGAAAAGAATAATAAGATTATCAACAGTGTGAGTCTGATTCGGTCAATGCCAAATTATCTGCATTGATCCCACCACTGGATAAAATAGCTGGTTCTAAAGTCAAAAATCGGGTCTGTATGTTTGACAAAATAAAGCATGTATAATGTCGGCCAAGGAGGGAGGGAGAGTTAATCAAATCCATTCTTCTTTGCCTAACCAAAATTAAACCAACTATTAAATAAACCACAATCCATTAGGAACCTGTATAAGGTTTCTTGAGTTAATGGTACGGTTCGGTTGGATGTTGAGAACGATGAGAACCATGCCAAATGGCAAATAGAGTGTTGAACTGTGTAGCTCACAAGCATTAAAAATTTTCGATGGTAGTCTTTGTCAACGGGGATGTAGCTCAGATGGTAGAGCGCTCGCTTAGCATGCGAGAGGTACGGGGATCGATACCCCGCATCTCCATTCTTTTTAACGATTTTGAGAGTTGATTCAGGCTACTTTTTGAGGGAAAAGTGCCAATTTCGACCAAAACTATTTCAGTCGTGCCAAATACGACCCGAACAATTGATCAGTGCCAAATACGACCTCAACTCAATTATAATTCAAAAAAACTACCCGAACTTCTTAAAACGTGCCTAAATCTACATTGACTCTAACAGAAGTTAGTCAACCGTTAACAAGATAAAACGACGTCGTTTGATATACGAGGAAAAGTGCCAATTTCGACCCCAACACTCTGAATCGTGCCAAATAAGACCCGAACAAATGGTCAGTGCCAAAAACGACCTCAACTCAATTATAATTTAAAAAAAAATTATCCAATTTTTTTCTAAAACGTGTCTAAATCTACATTAACTCTAACAGAAGTTAATCAACTTTTAACAAAGATAAGACGATGTTGTTTTGATATATGTATTTTTTTTAAAAAATATGTTCATTTCGGGATTCAAATCCGTGCTGGGATACCCTTTTAAAGGGGCACACTAACAACTAGACTAAAATAATTTTTTGAAATATTATTACAAATTGAAATTCTCCATTATATAAACTACTATTCTTGTTCATCTTATCCAATTTAAAAAGTTACTTTTATCTAGTTGTTAGTGTGCCCATTTAAAAGGGTATCCCAGCACGGATTTGAATCCCGAAATGAACATATTTAAAAAAAAAATACATATATCAAAACAACATCGTCTTATCTTTGTTAAAAGTTGATTAACTTCTGTTAGAGTTAATGTAGATTTAGACACGTTTTAGAAAAAAATTGGATAATTTTTTTTAAAATTATAATTGAGTTGAGGTCGTTTTTGGCACTGACCATTTGTTCGGGTCTTATTTGGCACGATTGAGAGTGTTAGGGTCGAAATTGGCACTTTTCCTCGTATATCAAACGACGTCGTTTTATCTTGTTAACGGTTGACTAACTTCTGTTAGAGTCAATGTAGATTTAGGCACGTTTTAAGAAGTTCGGGTAGTTTTTTTGAATTATAATTGAGTTGAGGTCGTATTTGGCACTGATCAATTGTTCGGGTCGTATTTGGCACGACTGAAATAGTTTGGGTCGAAATTGACACTTTTCCCACTTTTTGAGGCCTAATTAGAATAATGGACAGAAAAAAAAATTTTGATTGGGGTTTTCACGTATTATTTTCGCTTCAAATTCTATCAACATATGTAGTATCACATCAGATTAGATGCCCAACATTGAAATCGAGATGTGGCATTTAGAACAATAAAGTTATAATAAACATATAGACTAGGGAGCTAGGATCTGGAAACGACAGTTGCAAAGAAACAAGACAATGCTTACTAATTACATCTGAATCAATCACCCAAGCGATTTTAGATTTTTAAAAAAAAACACAAATCTAAGGTTAAAATGTAAAGAGCTTATCAACACCAAGAAGACGAATCTTTGCACTTTACAGAGAAATGCTACGGAAAAAAAAATGTTAAAGAAGTATTCCCCCTTCTTGATTAGTTTTGTAGATTTGACTGTTGGGTATCTAGTTGCTGCTCTGGTTGCGGAACAGAAACACCACCTCCATTCATTCTAGCTCGAGCTTCTGCAAACATTCTCTGCTGTTCCGTTGCTGCTTCCTCTTCAGTCATCTCTGCTCCTGTGTTCATCTTCACACTCCTCTGTGAATCTTGCTGCACAATTTGCAAAAACGCAGGAACACCAGTTACTTGCCTCTTTAATTTTATGGTCTGGAACTTAAAAGTAATGAGCGTGATAGATCATCATCTAACCATGGTTTCGTATTTATGTTGCTCATAAGCAGAGTAGACTTCTTCAACGTACTCCCCAAATCCAAGAACCTGAAGCGCTTTGAGTACATGCTCAGGCGCGATCGTTCGTTTATCCTCTTTGTTACATACTTCATTAGACTCTGACGATATAAGGTTTATAAACTCTGCCATAAACACATTGACCAACAACATTTCTAATGATCAGCTACATTACACCTAATGACAAAGAGAAAAAATCAAAAGAGTGATCATCTTATTACCGACACAGCACTCGATGAGAAGATCCTGAGCATCTCTAGCAACGCGAACATCTGCTGGTAACATCTCCTTAATAATTTTAGTCATTGTAGCTGAGAAACATCACAAGAGAACATAACATATTGTTTAGCATTCAATTCAATCCTTGAAATTAACAAACGTTTACCTTTAGGAAGCGAAGCATCTTCCTTAGATTTTCCAACTAGATCCATCGTTTTTATCTCTCTACAGAATCGCAATTTAAAAACGATAATAAAACTTAACGGTAGATTACTTGTTCCATGAATAACACTAGATAGAAGATTGTATTATTAATTGGGCTTTTTACTGAACTTTACTTATTTAGTAGGCCCACGCTGATCCAAAACAAAGTCAACAGTCAGCACTACCACAAAACACAAACTAAGTAATGATTGTCCTGTTATATTTTTATAATGTGATCCGTGATGTAACCAGCTGAGAGTGAGGCGATATGTGCGCCAATAGGCTAATTAAAAAATAAAAATCAAATGACTGATTCAAACTTCATTACTCTGTTCCCTACTTTATGTTTTCTCTGTGTGGTTTGATAGATTTGTACTTGTACTCCAAATCTCAGATTCCTCTTTGTCCCAGTTTACCTGCAGATGCATGTGCTTTACGTTATTGTTGTTTTTTTGTTTTTTTTTTTTGCGTTTTTTTTGATTGGTGGAGGCAGTGAACATCCAGCTACTACTACTACTTATGGTGCCTGTTGATTTTTTTTTTGTAGATCTGAGATTTATTGCTTGCTTGCTCCAAATCGGGAAACTAGTTTTCCTTTTTGCTTTTCTTTTTCTAATTCAATTTAATTAAAAGAGTGAAAGTCGCTGGAGGCAGCGGTTCATCGATCTCTTCCTGTGGATTTTTTTTTTGGTTGTTTGTTGTTGTTGGAAAGAGATTAAAAGCATGAACAGATCGATAAACCTCTGCATCCAGCGGTTGCCTCTTCACTAGTCAATCACTTTTGAATCCTTGTTTTTGAGTTCATAGGATCATAGATACATTGAATACTGTTTCTGGTAATAGTCTGTTTAGTTTCCCATTATTTTTGTTTGTTTGCTAACTGAGGATACATATATGTTTTTAGTTGACTGATATGCCTTTTGCTTTCACTTACTACTACCATGGATCAAGAGTTTGCTAAAATAACAAAAAGCAAACTTAGGATTCTTTCGGGAGGGAAGAATCTTGGTATTACTTATGCTGATTCATCTTGTAGGTTCCTTTCTTGGTCTGACTCTGACCGAACAACGGTCCTATGATATTGTTTTCTGTTTTGGTTCCATGTATAAAAAAGTGTGCATGGATTCTCCACTTCAGCTCTTTTAGCGCATACAATATTTTCTTGTAGCTTTGTTCCTTTTCCAACCTGACGGTGTTATTATGCATGATCCAATCTATTTGTTTCATAAAGTGATGAATGCTTTTTATTTCATCATTACTTCATAAAATATTGTGAACCCTTGTTTATGGCATCTATATCTTAGTTTCTCTCCTATTTGGTTGATCTTTTTTCTTCTAGTGAATCAAATTGCAGTGATCAGAATGCCCATTTGAAGCCATGGCAGTAAGTTCTTGTTGATGAAGCGTAGCTACTGTTGAGAGCTGATTTGGTGTAAAAAATGTTCATCAGCAAGAATCAAATTCACTCTGAAAAGTGTTAGTGGCGCCAGGCTTCTGAGGTGGTTCTTTTATAGTAAATAGGTTTCTACCTTGTAAACAGAAGAGGTGGGGGAGAATGGTGTTCTCTTTTTCTGATTTCTGCTATCTTGTTTTGCATCTTCATAAGATTTGTACATTATTATTAATGTGACTTGTGTGAAAATTCAATTCTACTAAAGAATGTTTGTTAGTCAAACGTTTAATGTTATGCAATTTTCATATTCATCTCACTTACTTACCAATCAAATAGATGTATCACTAGACTAAAAATTGGATGGAAGTATGAACCATTTTGTAAAGGATGAGTGAAAAACTACTATTCCCTCTCATCTACATTTCATCCTACCTTTTATTCCTCTAAATAGTTGCATACCAGAAAAAAAAAAAGAATGAAAAAAGTCAAATGTAACGGAATTACATGTGATATTTCTAAATACTGTCAACTTTAGGGAGTGAAATGTAAAAGATAGAAAAGATACAAACATTCTGTATCAAGGCCCAATAATCAGCCCATATAATTTAATCAACATACACTTTACTTTTCAAGCCCATGTGAATTTAGGGTTTTCCAATAATTTTGTTTTCTTCTACTCATCTATAAAACCCTTAAACCCTACTTGTTTCCGCCACTCTTTACTCATTTCATATTGCTTGTTATAGCTAAAAACATGGGAAGCGATACAGAAGCAGAGAAGTCGATCCAAAAGGAGAAGAAGAAGGTCATCTCCCTCGCTCCCATAGCTAAACCTCTCGCCGGAAAGAAGCTCCAGAAGAGGACTTTCAAACTCATTCAAAAAGGTACCAATCCGAATCCAACTTCTACTGTTAGCTTTGTCTGATGTTTATTGTTCTGTTCACTGTCAACAGCTGCTGGTAAGAAATGCTTGAAGAGAGGCGTTAAGGAAGTGGTGAAGAGCATCAGACGTGGCCAGAAAGGGTTAGTATTCATTTTTAAATGTAATCTCTTGCGTGTTGAATGCGTCATGATAATGTTATAGTGTGATCCGTGTACAACTAAGCCGATGTAGCATGGTACTGTATACGAAAAGTGATTTATTGATCGACATGTCTGCCATCTCTGAGTTTAATATATGATTAGACGGCCTGGTTTAGATCCACATTACATATCTCTGTCTTGTTTATTTGTTAGTACAATGCTGTCTGAAAATGTACTGTAATTGAATATGTTATAATGTCTAATCCGTGTATAATTAAGCCGATGCTCTGGATTATAAATAATGAATGTAGCATGGTACTGTACACGAAAAGTGAACTATGGATCGACATGTCTGCCATCTCTGATTTAATATATGATTAGACGGCCTGGTTTAGATCCACATTTTTATCATTAATTGAAAACTATGGTTGATTTCTATTAGTATATCTGTTTAATTTTGCGTATGGTTGTGTGTTTACGTTGAAGTGTTTGAAAAATGTATGGTTTGTCTTTATATGATTCGTGTACAATTAAGCCGATGCTCTGGATGAACTAGATGAAGGTAGCATGGTACTGTGCACGTAAACTGAGCTTTGCTGCGGATTGACATGTCTGCCCTCTCTGAGTTTTTTCTTTGATTAGAGGGCCTGGTTGATATCCACACTCGTTTGTTTTTGCTTGTGATTTATGTTTGGCAATTTGGTTTTTGTGTTCTTGATGATCATTGGCTTGTTCTTTATGTTTATGTGTGATCCGTGTACAATTAAGCCGATGCTCTGGATTAAAATATAATGAATGTAGCATGGTACTGTACACGGAAACTGAATCATGGTGTTTGAAATGTCTGTGCCCTCTCTGAAAACTTCTTTGATTTGCGGGCCTGGTTTAAACCAACATTCTCTTGTATGTTTAGGTTCTTTGATGCATCTTTTTGTACCTATGATTTGTGTTGTTGTACCAATAGATTGTTGTTCCTCTGGTTTGTGTTGTAATGGATTGTTGTTCTTTGTGCAGAATATGTGTTATAGCTGGAAACATTTCTCCCATTGATGTTATCACCCATGTTCCAATCTTGTGTGAGGAAGCTGGCATTCCTTACGTCTACGTACCATCTAAAGAAGTAAGTTTAATGTTCTTCCTTAAACTGTAGATTCTATAGTCTTATGGCTTTTGTCTCAGGTCTAAGTATGTTTTGTGCAATGCAGGATCTTGCCCAAGCCGGTGCCACTAAACGACCAACTTGCTGTGTTTTGGTCATGCTTAAACCGGCTAAAGGAGAGCTAAGTGCAGAAGATCTCCAAAAGTTGAAGTCAGACTACGAACAAGTCGCTGACGATGTTAAAGAGCTTTCAACTTCTGTAATTTGATTGATTAGGAACTAGTATCAAAGAACATGTGTTTGTGTTTGTGTCTGTGGTTTTGTTGCTTAATGAATATGATGAGATATTAAAGCCTGGGATAATAATTCTATATTCTAGTCGCCAGCTGCCAAAACATCCATAAAGAAACAGTATTAAGGCCCAAAGATAATACTTATTCTATTTGCTAGGTGCAAAAACATCAAAAAGAAACTGTGTTAAGGCCCAATCAGTATTGTTAAAACCAGACCGATCCTATAGTTGATCAGGATTTGATCATGAACCGTCTTATAGCCGGATTAAATCTAATAATTAGTTTGACCATAAACTGATTACGTTAGATTAGATTTCAGAGTTATTAAACTGATAAAAACCATTAAAACTATCAAAAATCTCTAAATTATGCATATAAACATAAAACTAGTTTATATTTATAAATTTTTATGTTTTAAATTCATTTATATTTTAATTATTAAATCTACACACTAAAAATATATTAAACTAGATTATTAAACCAGATTAGATCCGATCGAACCATATTAAACCGTGACTCAAAAATTATCCGGTTCAGAACTTTCGGTCCGGTTTTAAAAACACTGATTGTAAGGCAATTACGATCACAATTTATGGATCGGGTTTTTGTAAATCGTTGACTAAAAATTAATGTATTTGATCGGTTTAACGGTTGAACCTATTAATCTTATCAAACCATTCCTCTCGAGATTAGTGGTTTTTAACCGAACCAATTAGCTAAACTGCAACTAATTAATTATTCAATTAATAAATTGAGTGAAAACTGCTCGTATAAGCTGACATGAACGCTTCACCTCCAAAACTCGAGATCTGGAGAATGCGAATCTGAAGGATCCTCCGAATTGTGTAAATCTTCACCAGATCCAAACGAATCAAGTATGGGCTGTTCGTTTTCGGGATTGAACGCGCTTTACGACTCCGGCGGAGGCGACGTGTGGATCAATGAGAACCGTTTCAGGATCGTGAGGCAGCTCGGCGAAGGCGGCTTCGCGTTCGTGTTTCTGGTTAAGGAGATCGTCGCCGACGCTTCGTCCGGTGGCGGTTTGGCGTCGAAAGTCAAGGATCCAGCTCATCTCTCCGGTTAGTACTGCTACTGATCATTTCTCTCTGGATCGTGATTGATGATTTGATATTCCTTTATCTGCGTTGTTATATCGATTGGATCTGATAGAGATCGTTCGTGTCAGCTAGAGATTGTTATAGGAATCAAATTGAATCAATGTAGAGATCGTATGTGCTTGGTTTAGGCTCGGAATCGTTGGATCTTGTTTCGATCTTGTGTATAGTGAGATCCGTGGTGCATTTGAGATTATGCAGTTGATTATAGATGATAGGCATTACAGTGAATCCACTTTCATATAGATTTGACTCGGAATCGTTGAATCTGATTTCGATCTTGTGTAAGTTGTTTGATCCGTGGTGAATCTGAGATTCTGCAGTTGAATTTGGATGATTTGCGAAACAGAGTGATCACAGTGAATCCATTTTCATATAATTTGGATTTGAATCTTTTGATTCTTGAGATTGGTTTGTCATTTGTTCATTTGTTCATGACTAAGGTTTATTTTTCCTATATGTGATTTTCATTGTAGATGATGGAACTTATGCGATGAAGAAAGTTCTAATTCAGAACAAGGAGCAGCTGGAACTTGTGCGGGAGGAGATTCGTGTTTCGTCCTTGTTCAGCCACCCTAATCTGCTTCCTCTCCTTGACCATGCCATTATTCCTGTTAAGGTGGATAAGCTCTGCTCTGGAACTTGGTTGAATAACTTTCTTTGTAGTTTTCTTGTGCGAAGTCTAGTTAAGAAAAGTGTGTTGCTTTTGATCTGTTTAGGGCGGTCAAGAGGGAGCTGGGAAACACGAGGCCTTCTTGCTATTTCCAGTTCACCTGGATGGAACCTTGCTGGATAATTCCACAGCGATGAAGGCTAAAAAGGAAACTTTCTCAACAACTGATGTCTTGCAAATATTTCGTCAGGTATCAACCGCTCTTTTTAAATCCATATTTAGTTTTTGTTACCTAGCTTGTTAGTTTCTAAACTATCTATTACGTTATGCTGTTGTAGTATATATTTAGAACCATGTGATTGATTGTGTGACTAGAAGTATAAGATTTATTGAATGATTAGTCGTGAATTGCAAGTGTTTTGATTACCTAGAGCTATTCCACTGCAGCTTTGTGATGGACTCAAACACATGCACTCTCTGGAGCCACCATATGCTCACAACGATGTCAAACCTGGAAACGTGCTGTTAACGCGTAGAAAAGGACAGACTCCTCTTGCCATTTTGATGGACTTTGGGAGTGCTCGTCCAGCACGGAAGCAAATCCGCTCCCGTCAAGAGGCCTTACAGTTACAGGTCCCTATCTATATCCATCCCTTATTCATACTACTACTCTGTATTGTTTATATATATTCCATGTCTTATTAATCATGAACTTGGGAATATGCTTCATGTTCTCTCGACTTTAATAGGAATGGACAGCTGAACATTCTTCAGCACCGTTCAGAGCTCCCGAGCTCTGGGATTGCCCAAGCCATGCTGATATTGATGAGAGAACAGACATATGGTCACTAGGCTGCACACTATACGCAATAATGTACAATACGATTATCATCCCTCTTACACTAAATAAGAGTTTTTGTTTTGGATATTCATTTTGTGGTTTTTGCAGGTACGGTGTCTCTCCGTTTGAATATGTACTTGAAGAATCTGATGGAAGTCTTCAGCTCGCAATCGTGAACGCTAAGATCAAATGGCCAAAGGCTGGACCAAAGGCTTCTTATCCTGAAGCTCTTCACCAGTTCGTGACTTGGATGCTGCAACCTCAGGCTGCGGTTCGACCTCGCATTGACGATATCATCATCCACGTTGACAAATTGATCGCAAAGTTCACCAAATGATTCATCACACTCCGGTGGTATAATCTAAAGAGTTAAAAAAAAAAGGATTTAATATACATTGCTTTTTCTTTTTATTTATATGTTTAGCTATTTTGAAAGATCCTATATTAGATACATATTAAAATACATTAAATTTTTCGTTTGTTCTATTTGTAAGACTTCATTTTAAAATAATGTTATTTTATCAGACAGATTTCTTAATATGTTTTAATATTAAAGACATGACTTTTTTTTTCTTCTGTCGTGAATCAATGTCACACCGTATTCTTGTTATCCAACGAAACTGTTAACTGATTAAGAGAAAGGTCTTGTTACATTGTGTAATTTTTTTTTTTGACAAACATTGTGTAATTATATGTACTTTTTAATTGTTAATATTAATTTCTAAAAATCGTTACCACTTTGTTTAGGTACAAATCATTTCCCCATATATTTTTATGCATTAGTCTCAAGATTCTCAACCAGTGCAAGGAGAACACACAAGTTGATGTTCTTTTTACAAAACTAACAACTTGATCGGTTGATCTTTGGTTGTCATATAATGCATGTATGTATAAATAATATAAAGTGTGTAGGCCATCGTGCATTTTAAGATATGCATAAAGGATTGTTCACTAGGTACAGTGGTACGCATAAATGCATAGCCGTAGATACTGATAACATGTTGTTGAAAGAGTTATTCCATTTAAAAAAATGTAATACATATTTCCTTATATATGAATATATATTGAGAAAATATATCATTGTATGACCTTTTTACTTTTACAGATTTGAGTCACTTCAAAGAAACAAAAGAAATAAAAAACGTAAGTCAATTTTCAGGAAGATAAATGTCTAATCGCTATTTATTTTAAACGTAACTTCTGTCTTCTGTAACTCTTAAAGTGAAAAGATCTACAGTTCCCCAGTTCCCCACAACCAAAATCATGATCATACACTTATACCTACACCTCTCTATAGTTCCATTTTCAGAAACTTTAAATATCCAACCAACAAAACAAAATCGCATCTAATATCAGTGACAAAACTATAAAGAAATTCAGACATTTAGGTTTAGCTATAACATTATTCAGAATATTTTCAGCGTTCACCAATACAATAACATTGATCGTTTTATAAAATACGTATGCGACGACATAATTTATATAGTAACTACACAAATTTCTTATGATTATAATAACTATATGAACGTCTTAACATTTACACCCAAAAAAAAACTATGAACGATTTTTTTTTGTTAGTAATAACAATTAACAGGAGCGTTGTAAAAGCTGTTTTAAGTTTTAACATTCCGCAACTCAGTTGAAAGAAAAATTACACAATTATTTAGCAATATTAGTACCTCTTGTAAACTCCAATGATCATTTTATTCCTATTAAATATCATTTTGAAGTAATATAGTAATATTTGTAAAGTTATAGTCATATATTTAATTGACCTTGTATCCTCTTTTTCTTTTATCAAATCTGATTAAGACCATAATTCTTCAACATCACAACATGATCATGAACTGAAATTAGAGTGATGGCCTGTAAGGCTGCAATCCTAAATATGCATGTGAAGAAGTAATGGAATTAAATAAATCCTGATATAGGTAAATTTCTGCATGTTATATTAATTTGCTGTTGTGACAAAGCAAGCGAAAGATGTTTGAACTTTTTGAGGAAGAGAAAGGACTTTAACATCAGTAAATTAAAGAAGGACAGAACAGCGCAAGTCACAAGGATAGTATAATCTTTATTACTCTTTATTTAATGTATACATTACACATTTTCCAATATTTTTCTCACCAGATTATAATTATTCTTTTATTAACTTTAAATTATATTTTTTCTTCCCCAACCATATTGATTCAATTCGTGATTGCAAAAATGGAAACATAATAAAAAAAAGCTTGGAAACATTCTTTCCTTACACTTCCCTTCGTTATAAGTGTTGCCTCTACACTTTCATGTTAAAATATAGAATAGCATTGATTAGTATTCGTACATTGTATGTGTACATACTATGCTCTCGTTTTGTATATGATCGCAAATCATTGATGTAAATCTTCCACTCCTTATTTACAGTACACTTTTTTGTGTGTAGAAAGAATATGCATTTAACTTTGTCGACAAAAATAAATGAATTAATTATCATTATAAACTCTATATTACATCATATTTTCTATATGTGAAAGGCTAATTTGCAGTATTACAAACTCAATGACACCTAAAATTACCTTGTTTATAAGATATGACGTTTAGAGTTATTGCATTAATTAAAAAGATACCACTACCTCTGCGAGATAAGAGACTTCACTTTCTCTCCTTCACGGCTTCTAGCTGGAGTCTTGCTGTTCTCATCAACTCTCTCCATTTATGGCCCTCTCTATCTATCTATCTCTCTCATATTTTGTTTTCTTAATTCAATTCTTGCTGAGGTTTTCTTATCAAAGGGTGTCTTGGTGTTCAAATTCTTATTAAAGCTTTAATTCTACCAGAGTACACATGGATGACAAGAGCCACGATTATAAAAATATATGGTAATTTAGCTAGCTTGAGTAAAATAGTTTTTGATTAGTTGAATCATGGTTTTCACTTCTCTTATATCCATGACCTAATCAATATTGGGTCATGGCTATATATAAAAATACCGGTCAATATTCACTGGTTGCTTTTCCATGGTTAGAGATAAAATAGTTTTTGATTAGGTGAGTCATGGTAATTACATATAAAATTACCGATCCATATGCACCAAATTTAGATTGAGTAAAATAGTTTTTTGAGAATTTAGTTAGCTTGAGTAAAATATTTTAGGTTTTATATCTAGACTAACCCATGTATTTAGCAATATTTCGAAACTATATATGGGTTGATTTGTGTTTGATAATTAAAAGTATGGTACACCAAATTTTTTTTTGTGTCTTCAAGCTTTAATTTTATTATTAAATGTTAAAAAAATTATACATTGAAAATTAATTATTGGATGTGTATGTTTCATGTTTGTCTTGTATTATTTAATTTGTGTATATAAAATTTAGGTTATGAGCTGTTATTTGGTCAGAAAGAAGATGAGAGATAAATAGCAATGCTCAGGTGTTGTAAATACATCCTCTTGTCCATCTCTATCCTTCCACCCAACTCAATGAACTCATCCTCTTATCTATAAAAGTCAGCCTCTAATTATCTTCTAATTTCCCCAAAAATAATCAAATAATTTTCATTTTTCTCTATTTCTTGGAAGAATATTCCCCTTTTCCAATTTTTTTTTCTTCAAGAAACTCCTTATCTTGTCTTTTATCATCAAATGCACATACATACACTTCACACATACACGCTATATGTATACGCACTTACATTTATGTATATATATATAGAGAGAGAGAGACACAAACACACATACTTGCTTGTTAGATTGTTTATACTTAATATCTCACCTTCTCGTGGTTTCTCTCTCGCTTTTAGGGTTTTTACTTTCTAGTGGGTCTCTTTTGTCGGGTCTCTTTGTTGCTTCTTCTGGTTCACTTCTATATAGACCACTAAAAAGAGTTGTAATTGTATACAAATGGAGTCTGGAAAGAGCTTTGGAACCGAAGACGTTTCTCGCAGCTGTGAATCTGGATGGACAATGTATTTAGCCTCACATTCTCATGATCCTGATGACGACTGTTACTATGAAGATGGTGATGACGAGGATAGCGATGGTGGTGAGTCAATGGACTCTGATGCATCTTCTGGTCCCATGGAAGCGACATCAACTCTCAAACTTCCTCAAGATACTGAGGAGCAAAACTCAATAAAGAAAAAGAAGAAGGCTAATGAAGAGATGGTTTTGGTGGAGACTAGGGTTCACAACAACAATCATGATGACGATGCTTATGATAATGATGATGTTTATAATCACGATGATGGTAATGATAGCTACAGTGCAGTTCATAGCTACGTTGGTGCAGTTAGACAAGGGTTTGTTTGAATTTATTGACTTTATGTTATTTAATTTATGTTCCAATGTTTTCATTTTACATGATCAAATGCTATGTCCTTTGTTTACGTTTTTGTTTTAATGATGGAAAAGTATCTTCTTCCTGATGATTTGCTAATTATCCACTATAAGTAGCCTATTTAGTTGATACTCTAGAGAAGTGTTAAACAATTTACAACGAAAACATAGTACTAACACAGTGATGAAGGTGACGATGATAGTGGCTATATATGGTGATAATGATGATGATAGCTTGGGTCTTTTGCGATGTACATCAATGCATGATTCTTTATGGTCACCATATATAGCTAGCTAGTACCCCATTATGGAAATACATATATGCCATCTTACTATATATTTGTCTCTATTCTCTCTCTATATATTAATTTTTGTACTAGCTAGTCACTAAAAATATATGCATAACATTTTATGATAACAATTTTTTCCCCACCAAAATGGTGTTGATGTTGCTAAGCACAGAAGTAAAGTATTTATAAGATGTAATTAGCTAAATATTTTAGCATGTTTTGTTTACTACATCATCGCATGCCTTTTTTTTGTAACAATCATAGCATGCCATTCGTGAGCAAAATTTAACAATCTATAAACAAAAATTACGCTTCATATAAATTATAACATATAAATTTAATTTTTATCTAGTTTATAACGAACAACTCAATGCATCGATATACAGTGAACTAAAACCGATCGACGAGTTATTTAAATTCAAAACTAAAACATTTTAATATTAAAATCTAGTTAGATTTTTATATCGGGATTTCATAAACCAAACCAATGTATATTCCATTGATATTCATCATAGTTGAATGAATTCTAAGATCTCCACCGGTACAAGAATTATGATCATTAATTAGAATAATATAAAAAGTAACGTTGCATAGATTTCGTTTGTGGCTATAGCCACATACAACACACACGTGAACACAGAGTGAGTTGTATACAATAGAGAGATTGAGACATAAAACTAGAACCCATCATCTTTGGTTGTATCTTTGGTAGAGACAGGGAAACATGTTTTGTGATCATAGGGGACATATCTTCTGCACGTGTATGTCTCTGCAATTCTTTTTTTTTTGTCATTTTCTCCCTAATTTTTTTTTTTTTTGACATTTGTTCACATGCACCCTCGTGCTGTAAGTTACACAACTACAAATTGATAGTTTGATACTTGTCAAATCAATTCTGAAACCTTTCCAAAGTAATTTGTTTCCCAGCTTTCATTCGATTTAGTTAGGATTTGTTCCGGGGAATGTTTAGAATGTTTAGAAAAAGTATATGGGTTCCACATAAAAGGGTTTCTAATTCAGTTTAGTAGGGTTAAAAGTGAAAGTCTCACCTACTCAACAGTCAACATACGTATATAAAATACTATTATATAGATATGGTTTTGAAACAAACGATTATAGGTCATGGACTTGAGATATGTTCTACTTCTATGTAAAAGCAAGCCTCCTAAGGCCTATACCATCACCACATGGCTCAGACGCAATACAGGATAAAACATAAACAACTAAGAAATTTCTTTGACTCAATCAACATCGAATATTATTCAATATTCAAAAGACAACTCATATATGGAGGGTTTACATAACCAAACCATGAGTACTACTTGTTCTTCTCTGGCTCTTCCTTTGCTCATACAGTCATAAATCTGCATCATCCGTAGGCAACTCGTAAAGACAAACAATGCATGTCCTCGTTCTGAGCCACATACATGTGTTTAGGCAGTGGCTTTGTGTGAGAAGGTGGCATCTGACCCCAATAACTTTTCAAAATTTAATGTAAAACATTGAATAAGTTAAACATGCCCCCATTGTTTGTAGCAAAAATATTTTCATTGAACAATTTTACTTATGCCCCCAACAAAAAATTTCTATGCATCCGCCCCTGAGTTTAGGTGGTGACATGTAAAAAATAAACAAAATGAATTTGTAATACATGTTCCAAATTTGAAAAGAATATAAAATGTAAACGCAAGGGAACAAAAATACACTTTTAAAACCCAGTGAAGAGCAAAAGTCAGTCGATGATGAGGGAATAATGGTCATTTAAAGTTGGTATTTTCAGATTAACGTTGGAGAAAAAAGTTCAGATTTTGTTTTTAAAAAATCTTTTCCCTTTTGTCTATCTCTCTGCTCAAAGTGTGGTGTAGAAGACTAACAACTTTTTGTTCTCTTGTGTTTCTTCATATTTCTCCTTTTTTTATCATACGATCTTCAGATGTTAATAGCTTCATCTCGCTGTCTCCACTAGATCAAACTTGCAGACAGACAAGCTGCTCGTGAGAAGACTCAATGGGAAGCAAAGACATTAGGAGAAAGAGAAACCAAGCTTGAAGATAATCTAGATTCTCTTCAAGGAGACATCTCTTCGTTTACACGAGTATTTAAAACTCTGGCGAAACAGAATCCAAGAAACTAGACAGGGATGATTATGATGCAACAACCCCATATGAGTTTGACCAGCTTCCATATCTAGTAAGTCAACACACAACTACAATCATCTTTCTTTTTTTTTTTCCCTTTCTTTTGTTGGTCATATCATATCTAAAGTTGTTGCAATTACATTAAAACTAGGATGATGTAGATGAAACCGAACTGAGGAGATTGGAAGACGCAAGGTTAGCTTATGTTGCAGCTGTGAGTAACGCAAAGGAAAGACAAGATGAGGAGTCTCTAGCCATGGCTGCTAAAGCTAGAGCCTACTTGCAATCACTAGCCTTTAGATACTAATAATCATCTTCAGTTACTTTCATTGTATGTATATTTGTACCATGGACAAATTGGAGAAAGTAACGGTTCTAACCGAAATAACTTTTTAAAAATCCGATTCACATGATTCAAATCGGTTTAATTCATTCTAAATTCGGTTAAATCGTTTTAAATTAATCTAAATCTGTTAAATTGCGTAATAATGTAATACAAATCAACAAATTTGTTTGTTTTTGTTTTGTATAAAATAATTCACTAAAACAATTTTATAATTAACCAAAAAACTAATATATCTTTATATAAATGTAAAATATAAAACGATTTTTTGAACACTGGTTTCTAAAAGTCAAGAATGTGTTTCTCATTAACCAAATAACATTGCCTCCGAGATCCTCTCCTTCATGAAATTGAACAAGTAATAGAGTAAAATTGGTTTTGTTTGTTCCAATTAAAAAAAAAAGAATATAGAATTTTCATTTTTCTCATATCTTGGTAAAACACACACATTTCACAAACACTCATTCAATGAAAAGCCGTATACATAATAACGTAGTGATGGTTATTTCTGTTTTCCTCTTAAGCGTTCTTGTTTTGCCAAGGCTTGAGAACACCAACAACGATCACTGCCACAACAATGAGTAGGATGATGATTGCGATACACATCCACTTTCTTGAGCTCTTCTGTAAGCTCTTCGCTCTTACAAGAGCTGTGTTCCCTGATTGCACGTGATCTACAGCATTTGACACCTAAACCAACAGATACTCATCATCAGTTACCATTTACAACGCCTTCACGTTGAAGAGTGTGTACTCACTTACCTGAGATTCAATGTTGTCAAGCATTTCTCCTTGCGCATCAACCAAAACTGCCATGTCCATGAATATCTGCAACAACAAAAGGGAATATGCTTTTAATTTGACTAATGGATTGCATCAAAACTCAGCTCAAAGGTGTTTCATCTTAGTGTAAGAGAATAATGAAGTCAAAACATACTTGTTGTAAGTCGAGAAGTTTCTTTTCCAAGTCTCTGACAGCGTCATGACGTTCTTGAATCTCCGCCAAGGTGTCCATTACCTGAGAGAGAGAAAAAAAAAATTGCATGTTCAAGATATTGGATTGTTTATAACATGAAAAGAAGGATCAGACCTGTCCTCTTCCTTGCTCCTGAATCGCTTTCTGGAAGATTTGTTCGCTGTTTCCAGTTTCAATCAACTCATCAATAGTCTGGAACATCAAGAAACAGCAAAGGAGTGAGGTTTTGTTCAAGCTTCTGAAGACTACAATAAAACTCAGACTATAGTTTACTTACATCTTCATCTGCTCGCTGTCCAGTTACTAATGCAAAGAAACACACAGAAACAATAAGAAGAAGTAAAAGGAATAAATAAATAAAGCAAAATCTTATAACATCAATAGCATACAGACCTGTAAAAATACGCCTGTCAACAACCTCGCGATACTCTTGTTGGATGTTCTCTCTTAGAACCTATAACAACAAGTCAGAATATTAATTTGAGGAATTAACAGTTTTAAATATAATCTTGAAAAAGTTATTTTTTTTTCTTTCTTCATAACTCACCTGAAACTCAGCCATCTTGTCTTTAAACTTCTTCTTTAAGGAACTGTTGCACAAGAAGAAAGATCATCAAAGTCATACCAACTTTAAATACTAATGACTGAGATAACAACAAGAATACTTACAGTGTGGTCGATGTTCTTGATCGATCCACACCAGATCCTTTCCCACACCCAGGTTTTTGTCTATTTGCCAAGTTCTACAACATTTTGAATAAAGACTAAATTAACAAATGCAAAGTTAAAAGGATAAAAGACTAAAGAGGCAGTGACTCTACTACCTCTTTGTCTAGCTCCTCGAGTTTCCCCTTTATGAAACGAGCAATACTTCCGACTTCATCAACGTCCTTTTCCATTTTCTTCTTTATTGCTGTTCATTACATATGGATGGCAAACCATTAACACTAAAAGTCTCAAGTCGTCAAATAAAACAAGAAGCGTGGCTGCTTGAAGTTCATATCCTCTCTCATCTAAGAATGGTTAGTTCATCTAATGCTTTATTCATAGTTCCAGTGGAGTACATGCTTAAGCTAAAGTTCATTATATCCACTGCTAATGCAAGCTACTACCCCCTAATGATCATTGAAACTTATTTGCTTCTATCACTAAATCCCAAAACATACCAATAATTAATTCAGGAAGAAGATGAATGAACAAAACTTACCCTTCATGGCAGGAGCTTTAGTCACAGCCTTGGACTCCTCATGAGCAGCCTATAGGTTTTAAAACAGTAATGCAACAGAATAATAAATCTTTGGTAAAGGGAAAGCCAACAAGCATTAATTACTATGTAATTGGTTTAAAATACCTGAAGTTTCTTGAGAAGCTTATTAAGCTTTTCATATTGTTTGTCAATGTCTTGAACCTAACAAGACAAAGGAAGAAAACGCTTAGGCAGAGTAAGTTGGTTTAGAGTAAATGTATATCACTTGAGTAAAAATACCTTTTTGAAGAACTCGTCTAAACCTTGATCACCTCCTTGTTCACCTAGCTCGACATCACTTTGTCTAGAAGATTCGCCCCGTGGAAGCTCAAACGAACCCTACAAGATAAAAAAAAAAAAAAAATCCACAACTTAAACTCAATAATCGATTAGCTTATACCCTTTAAGTCTCAGATGATAAAAAAGCAGAAAAGACTAAACCTTAAGATCAAATAATCAGAAAAGACTAAAACTTTAGCTTATCATCATAGGATCATTACATTATGATTCATTACATGATCAATTTCAATTGCAGAACATAAGAAAGTGTCTTAATTTTTGAAAAATCAGCATCTACAATAGATAATCAACATCCCAATTCAAACTCAACAAAACCCTAAAAATCTCACCTTCAGAAGATCGTTCATCGTATGGTGTTGGGAGACCAAAGCTTGGTTTCGGTTTATTCCAAGAACGAAGGAGAAGACGACTTCGATTAAGCCAAAGGCAAGTGTCGATCTTCGAGGGACAAGCGAGAGAGAGACTTAGTGAGACAGGAATCGAGAGAGGAGGGACGGATCTGGCTCAATGTAAGGAGGAGTTTAGTTGTAATAATATGTAATCTTAGGGATTTTAATTTCCTTTTTCCAGATTTATCGGTTAATGTATTAATAACCGGAATTAAACCGGGGATTGGTGACTTTAACCGGTTCGGTTTGGTGGGAAAAGACGGATGTTTCCGACATGCCATCCATGTCCTAGCTAAAGACAACTCTGATAGGTGACTTGCCTGAAAAAATACTGTTAAAACAAAATATATTCTTTGCTGTTAATTTATTAATGTCTGATTAGTTGCTGTCTTTTTCTAATTAATTATTCGTTGGTCAATTACATCCTATCATAAATAAATTGTTCAGCATGCTTCTTTGTTTTTCCCGATCTCTTACTTTTTCTTTTGTCAACTCCCGATTTCTTACTAAAATAAAAAAAGAACATAAATCAATAGGACAATGTGGCTGCATGCATTTTATGCATATTGTATCACTGGTTTTTCAGCTACAAAATATAGGGACAGAGTTCTTTTCATAAACTATAGGGACAGAGTAGGAAGTTACAACTTAAAAGTAGTTATTGTAAAATTTGATTTTGATTATATATATGTTCCAAAAACTGTTTTGAATTTGATTTTGATATTTGAATTTAAAAAAATGCTTTGAGAAGAAGAAAAGTTAGCAGCAATAACAGGAAGGACAAGATAGGTTGGGGATAAAGGAAGAGAGAGACGAAGAATTTGCATGCATAAGCTAAGTGGTCAATTATGTGAAAATGAAACAAAGTGCAACTTATATTTTTTAGGGAAATCTGTTTTTTTAGAGCAAAAAAAAGGTAACTATGTCCCTTTAGACTAATCTGTACTACTTTATGTCCTATTAGACTAATTTTTTCGAAAATGGCAGTAATGCCCTTAAAATTGTAATTTTTTTAAAAAGATAAATAATGAGTTCAACAAGCGGGATCGATCGATCCAGCTTTACAAGTTACAGTGGATCGATCGATCCCGATAATTATTCAGAACAAAAAAACGCGAAATATATACTGATCGACCTGGTCCATTTCACTCGATCGGCGAAGGTCGATTCTTTACAGATCGACCGATCCACTAAGGATAGATCGATCGATCCCGTGCCCAGGAAAGAATCCCAAATCGATTTTTTTGGTTTTGTATGATTATATCCGGGTTGATTCCCACTTGATTTGAACCGACTAAGCATGATTTCAACTCTTTAAACTCGATTTCTCTGGGACGAAATCCTTAATTTCCCATTCACGAACAAAGGGGGAGAAAATCAAATTCTCACCCAAACTCGATTTGTCGTTTTTTTTTTGTTCTTTTTCGTTATTTTTTTTTTTTTTAAAAAAAATCGATTTTTAAAAAAAATATAAAAGTGAATATTCTCAAATATTTTGTTTCCATATTTTTAGGAACTGATTTCTTATCCGTAGAATACAACTAATATGTAGAAATCAATTTCTACAGTTTTGTAGAATTATAGTAATTTTTAGAATTTGATTTCTACATGTTTTAGATTTATAGTAAATCTGTAGAAGTCGGTTTCTACATGTTTTAGAATTAGATTAATGTGTAGATTTTGATTTCTAAGAACTTTAGAATGGTAGGTTAAGCGCGGAATGTGTATTCTACATATTTGTAGAATACTCCTATTTACGTAGATCACGTATTCTAAACATTGTAGATTCAATGAAAAAAGTAGATTTCGTTTTCTACTTCGTAGAATGTCATTTCTACTTTTTTTAGAACATAATCTGAAATTTATAATTTTAACTTTTTTATAACTGGAAAATATACCATTAAGTTCATATAGGTATTTTAACAAATGTTACTATTTTTCCAAATTTTTTTTGTTTGTAAAACTATTTATTAAAATTATTTTCATAAATATTAAAGGGTATTATAGGAAAATATGACACAAAATATAGATTAGTCTAAAGGGACATAGTTACTATTTTTTTGCTCTAAAAAAACAGTTTTCCCTATTTTTTATTAGTATTTTGTTCCTCTAATAAGTTTGAAGGCTTGAAGCATGCCGGTGATGAAAGTAAAGTATCACAATGGACCATTTATATCCAGTTTTTATATCATATATTCTCTTAGTACTAAAATTTCTGCATGAAAAAAAGGTATTGTAACTTTGTAAGCATGTCTAAGAAAACAATCCAAGATATTTAGTTGTTGCAAAAAAGAAGCAAAGTAAAAAAAGGTAAATGTTTCAAAATTTACCAGGCATGGTATCTATTAATATGCGTGTGCCATAGACAAAAGAGAAAGAAAAAAGCTCAACATGAGTTCATCATAGAACGTAAATATAGAGAATATGACCGAACAACAATGTGGTTCTTGTGAAGGAAAGAAAAGACTGTTTTGTCGTAGATAAAGCTACTAAGAATCTTTATTAAATAAACAAACAAACCAGGGAGAATCTTTTGACCGCAAGGAGATATATCGCACGCAATCCTTCCCCCCCCACCAGCAGATTACAGGAAAGAGAGACTAGAGAAAACCTACAAAGAAAGGGAAAAAAAAAACACGAAATTACAGAGAGAAGATATGGAAACTCAGAATATATTGAATTACTAAACTGCTGTGGTAGTATAGAATCGTAGGCTAAAGCACAAACACAGACATTTCTAACTGGCTAGAACTCCAGCAGCAGCTAGATAGATCTATTTCAACAGGTTAAGTCAGGCTCTCTGAAAAAAACCTAAAGCATCAAAAAACATTCTAAATCAACCAAAAAAAAAACCCATCATTTTAAACCCATTCGACCTCTAAATCTTTTAGACAAAATGTCCAAACTTATTAATCAAAATGCTCTGAGTCTTATTTCACAGAGAGAAAGATACTGTAAAGAGCGGGAAAAGCTTACTCCACTCCCGAGTTCCAATTAAAATCTAGTAGAATCGAAATGGTCTAATGACGGTTCAGTCGATTCTCGATCATAATCAAAGGAAATGGACTAGTTTAATTAACTTATGGCCACGATTGCAACTGAAAATTCATAATACAGACACTGGGAAAAGAAGTTAATGAAAAGTGTACAACTTTAACAACTCACACGAGAACGAGAAGCCAATGATGCATTTCGCCATTACGAAACCAGATGATCTATAAACCCCATAAGGTCAGGTCCAAGCCTAGACCATAATCTAGCTCACTTCTACATTAATCACAGTAATCTACACAAATATAAACCTCAAAAAATTTGATATGATCACATAATCAATCGCAAATCTCTCACATAGTCTCACTGTGTTGTTTCTTTTATTTCTCTGTCTAATAAGTTGTTCGCAACAATGTGATAAAATTCAAAAATGGTATAAATATTTACATTTTACCAACAAAAATAAAAATAAATCTCTTACCAACGAGAAATCGAAATTTCCTCACCTGATCGTTACTCGTAGCCTCCGCCGCGCGCGTTCTCATCCTCCTCAACAGTGGTCGTCAAGTAAACCCTAGGCAAGTCCGTCTCCTCGAACGTCTTCTTCTCGTTCCTCATCTCCACCACGTCCTCCTTCTTCAACAGATAACGCTTGATCGGCGGACGGTTACGGCGCTGATCCCTCGCGTGGTACAAGATATTGTATACATTCTCTGGATCCGCGGTAGGCACGATCGCCTCTTCGTCGATCGTGGCGGGGCATCTGATACGATACTCCGTCGCCTTGGGAACGGACTCGAGGTACTCCGGATGAGCGCAGGGTCCGGTGATCTCCCACGGCTTCTTGATGAAACGTCTGAGGTTTTGCACGAGGGAGGATGTCGCCGTCGCCGCTGATTTCGCCATTGATGATGGTTAGAGAGAGAGAGCTTGGTCTGATTAGTTTCGATTCTAAAATGCTTGATCGGTTTACTCTAAACCGGGATTTAACCGGATTGATTCGGACATGAGAAAGAAGAAGAGATTTAGTGGGCCTCTTAGCGGGCTCAATCATTTTAAAATAGGCCCAAAATGTTTTAAAGAGAGTTATTTAACTTATTGTTAGTTAGGGTTCGTGTCGTTAGATGCTTTGAAGTAGGTTCCGGCAACTAGACGATCAAAGCTGCGATTTTTGAGCAGGGGACGATGGTGAAGAGTGTTATCTCAATGGATCAGCTGAAAGCTCTGTGGCACTCTGAGGTCCACAATGAGCAGAAGTGGGCAGCTAACATGGTAAAGTCTCTTTCTTTTTCTCTCTCTATGAGGAGTCTGTTTATGTTTGGTTTGATTCTGAGTTGAGCTACGAAGTTGATTCTCTATGACTTCAATTGAACTTTGTTGGGTATTGCAGCTATTGTGAGAGTCAAGGTTTAGGGGTTTATCTTGAATTGAGTCAGTTGAGTTTAGACTTTGATTCGCTTTGCATGTTTCGAGACGCCAAGTCAGAGCTTTTCTTTGTACATTTGATGATGTCTTGAGCAATTGTTTGAATCCGAATTTGGGAATGTTTGGTTTCTCAGAGATTTAGATTTTGTCAAATCACAAGTCTATGCCTTGAAAGTATATGAATATCTTGTTCTTTTGATGCTTAGACTTTGTTGTTTACATCAAAAATCTAATGTCTACTTGTTGGGTGCAGAAACTTGTGAGAGCACTTGGGGTGTTTGCAGGAGGAATCTTCCTCATGCGTGGCTTTGGTGATCTCATGGCTGTCTGAAGCAAACCTGATAACAACGGAGGAACGTCTCTTATTTTCTCAATTTTTTTTGTACTTCTTCAATGTCTTCTCTCTCCATCGAACTGGTGGTCTGGTTTATGATTCCACCAATGTTATACAAATATCTCAGTTCAAGATTTGTTTCTTGTTCTCAGTGACTCCATTTTATCATATGCTAAAGAATTTGTTTTTTCATTCAATGTTAGCTCTATGTTGCATTTTCATTTTTTGTAAACAAGCTTACTCAATGTCTCCTCTGTATACTTGAGTAAAGATTTTTTTTGCTTGTTACAGAAACCACACAACGTAACTCATATTTGTAAACAACGATTCTCTCTCCATCTCTCAAGTCGTCAAGTGCTGTGTAGAATCAGCCATGTTTGTAGTTATTCATACATCCCCAGAAAGCTGAGCTCAGTAACAGCTTCGAGCTTATGCTTCATAGTTTCAGAAGGTGGCTCTAAGCCTCTAATTTACCTGAATGTCTTCAACTTCTCATATATCATAAATAGTGGATATAAAACATAAAACTGGAATTCAATTTCTGTGTGTCTGAAATGAGAACCTTCGAACATGAGCTCTAGTCTAGTTTGTTACTCAAAACACCTAAATAATAATGAGAAAAGTTTCACAGAAACAAAAAACTAGGCTTCAAATCTCACCATGGTGCAATTTATAACTTAAAAGTGCGGAAAACAAGAACCAAACAAGGTTTGATAAAAGATAAAGAAAGCAAGAGTAGTTCAGAATTATTTCTTTGTCGCGGCGGGTCTATTAGGCCCCAAGTAGTTTGTGACCAATCCCATAATAGCAAACCTGTTTCAAATACAAGAAAACTCGAGTCAACATCAACAACAACCAACACCATGGCTCATATTGAACAGAAAGTGGTATAAACAATTGCTTTTGGCTCACTAACTAATGAAAATAACAAGAGTGAGGAAGGGAACCATACATCATAGCCATGGAGATCTGCTTCAAATCAGTCTCCAAGTTCCTCATATTGGCCAGCGACTGAGCACAGAATATAAGCGCAAGCCACGAGCATATCTTGTACTGAAACACACACAACAACAAAAAAAAAAAAAACCAATCTCTTATCCATTAGACTCCAAAGAAACAACTCATCTTCTCATCCATTTGAACTGTGCTCAAATCTCAAAGGAGATCAAATCTATCTCTAAGTCTAATTACATGATTCAATCACACTCTTGAGTAGTTAGAATCTGCCAAATCTAAGGAAACTAAGCTAAATCAATTCAATAGAAACTATAAGATCCAATCACAACTGCTATCTCATCCATTTGAACTGTGCTCAAATCTTAAAAGGAGATCTAATCTATAACATGATCCAATCACACTCTGAGTAGTTAAAATCATCCAAATCTGAGGAAACTAAGCTAAATCGATTCAATCGAAACTATAAGATCCAATCGAGCTACAGATTGCTGTTGATTAATCGAAGATCCGACGACCTAGCTCACCAAATCTGAAGCGTAAACAACCGGATCAAGAGTTTCTAGAAGCGAGCAAGGATCACATGAGATCTAGTGTGTAAACTTACTCTGAACATAACCCCAGAGACGCCGAGGATAACCGCGATGAATCCGGAGTAGTCAACGGGGAGATCCTCCGGGGCAATAGGTCGCGGAGTGTAAGGCTTCGCCGCCGAAGGCTGCCGTGGATCGTTCGCCGACGAAACGTTCCCGTGACTGTGAGACATCCTCTCTCTCTCTCTCTCTCTCTCTCTCTCTCTCTCTCTTACTTCTCTCTCTAAAACTTGCCGTCACTGTAAAATCTGATCTACTGTTAATATTGCTCCTTCCATCATATAACTACACCGCAGTAACTTTTTATTTTTACACCAGTTAATAATATTTTATTTAATCCAGTTAAATAAGCTTCACAGTATAATTACAATTATACCCTTTATGTTTCTTCTTTCATAAGCCCTATAAGAATAGCTCTCGCCGGCGTCTCTACGCCGCCGGCATCGAACCGTCGTTCGTCTACTGAATATTTTGAGAAGCCTTTAAGCTCAAGAGCGATGAGCGCCTCACAGTTTCCTCCGCCTGCTTCTCCATCTCCAGCGTCTTCTTCGCGATCGCTAGCTTCTCCATCTCCATCTCCATCTCCGGCGAGTTTATCATCATCATCATCTTCGATGAGGCTATGGAGACCAGCTGCTCAGCGGAATCTAAGGAACCAGTGGTCAAAGCTCTCGACTTTCCGGCAACAGTGGGTCGCCGCTTGTTCCGGCGGAAAATCTCACGCCACTTCGCTCGTCAATGCGTATCTATCCCAAACGTGTGGAGCCCTTACTAACTTTGATGTGTGATTAAATTAAAAAAGATGAATTCTTTTAAATCACTTTGTGTTTTGTATGGCTAATAGGTTTGTGCCAGCAATGAAGTTTGGTGCGTTGAGTGACATGGTTGGTATCAAGGAGAAGACTTTGAAGAAGCTGTCTAAGCAACAGGTGAAAAGTTTTTAACTTTACTACACTCTTTGTGTTTTTTACTTCACATATTGAGTCTTTGTATGTTCAGAGTTCGTGTCGGATCAAGCTTCTATCTTCGTACAAGGAAATGGTGAGTGTGTGTGGCAAATGACTATCTAATATTCTTGTGAATTTGGAATGTGTAAACAATTATGTGGTTGGTAAAATGCAGGTGGCTGTTGTTGTTGAGATGGTGAATGTAAGTAGTTCTCTGAGATGTTATATGAAGCCGAGTAGCGGTTCGATTATACAGTTCTCTGGCTCTAAGGAAGATTCAGATGATGCTGGAGACTGCGGTGGCATCCCTGTGTTTAATTTTTTGAATGTCTCTGCATTTGGTAAGCTCATTAACCAAAAACTAGCCATTGATTACTTGATTCACCTTTTTCTGCAATGTTGATATGATCACAGAGAAGATGGCCGAGGAGCTTGTGGAGATGTTCAAACGAGAAGTAATGCTAAAGGTAAAGTTTACTTTCTTCCTCCTTACTCAATTCTGTATATAATCTCTAGGCTCTTAATTAGCTTCTGATTTTGTTTTCTGCCATAACGTCATTATTCAATAGAGATTACTTGTCATGGAACTGGTCTCTTTAAGCTGTGAAGTTCCTCAACCGGTGAAGCTCAGTTGGTCAGCTGAGCTTTACCATGGAGAGTTTGATGATCTCTCCAAATGTTCTTTATACTCCATGGAAGTAGATGAGCCAATTCTCCCCAGACTGAGAGAAGATAATCTCGGTATCTCTTCTGTATCACATACCAACCAGCCAACCTCGGAAATTTTGCAGGTATGTGGGATTTGTTTTCAGGAAAAATCTTCTGTTAAAATTTATCTTACAAGATCTTTTTTTGCTATGCAGATTTACTTGACAGCTTGGCTTGCAGAGATAAACATTGACAGTCATAGGTAAGTATTTACAGTTTGACTACTGTCATTCTCGAGTTCTACTCTTTCTGATGAGAGCCTGTGTTGCATATTTTGTTACAGGGTGGATGAGATATTAGCGATGGCCGGGGAAGAAATTAGACTCACCTTCTAAAGTTTGAAAGCTGTTCCTTAAGCGTCTGGTTAAGTTTCTGCGACTTTAAAGCATGACTGCTTCTACAAAGCTCTAAGTGACTTAAGAGACAAGAGGAAGAGATTTTTAGAACCTTAGCTTTGTTGAAATTATATTGTTATGTTTTGTTTACTGGAAACCATAGGTTGTAACCTTATTAGATTTTCTGTTATGAGCAATTTTTCTTTACTAAGTATACAAAATATTCTGACTTGCAATAATCATATATGATCATGAATACATTAATTCTTCATGTCTAGTAGGAAATCTCCGGCTTCTTAACAATAGAGACCTTCACAGTTCTCAGAATCCTGACCAACTACTAACTCATACCCACCCAAGAAATACAAACATCTGGTGCACGAGATACATATGAATGGGAACTACTGGCCAAAAACAGAATAATATGATGGATTCATCAATGGTTAGAGAGAGAGACAGTGTACCCTGTCTGGAACATTCTGAGGCATTGGAGCTATAGTAACATATCTTTGTGGGTTTAACCTAAGTGAACTCACGTTCCGGTCTGTAGATGAGGATGTTGGGTGGAACTTCGCAAAACGATTGATCACTGCAAACTTCTCTAGATCCTGGACTTCCACGATCAAGTCAGCAATTGTTGATCCGTTCTGTAGTCTGCAAAAAAAAAAACAAATGTTCATGAGATCAAGCCGCCATAACGAGTACCCATTAAGAACTAAAATCAATTACTAGAGAGAGCTAGGCATGGTCTTTTACCCTGCAAAGTTATTTTCTAGTTTCTGTGACCTGCTAATGAAATCTTCAGCAGCTTTGGAGATGTACTGGTCACTGGTTGTTTCAGTTTTCCTTCTCTCAGACACCCTACACAAGAGTGGATAAGTTTGTGTTAATACATAACCTCAAACTCTCCAGCATTTCAAGGATAACAAACAGTACATATCCTTACGGGTTTGATTTGTTCTGGGGCAAAAGGCATTCGTTCCTATCAGTAAAAGTGGAGCTACATGTATCTCCTAGTGCACCTCTTGCAGCAGTATATGCAACAAACTCATAGTTTGAGCTAGCAATCAAAGATATTACCCTAGCAGGAGGCGGGCGAAATAGTTGTTGCATGAGTTGTGTTGTATATATAAGCCTTCTCTTTGATCTGAGTCGTGGGCCATCCTCAAGTAAATTCCCATATTCCACCTGTGCGAACATAAGCCATCAACTTATTCAACAACATTGGACAACGAGACAGGCGAGAGAAAGTATGTAATGAGGAAACTCACCTTTTCAGCAAATTGATTGGTTGCTCTGGCCCAATCAACCTCCGCCTCACTGTAAAGAGTATAGTAGATTAATACGGTAATCTATATGAAAGATTAAAAATCAATATTAGTGCTCATAAGCCACACACCTGAGAGTCTTAAGCCTCTGGGAACCATGCATGACTTCTTTATTCCAAGATAGAAGCTCTGATGTTGCGGTTTTGCGCTTCTTTGGTTTAACAACATTCATAAGTTCGTCAGTTGCACCACGAGGCAATGACTCAGATGAGGGAATCTCCGCTCCTGGTGCGGAGCCTGGCATTTTCTGCGTATTAAACTGCTTTGGAGATTGAACATTATGTGAGCCATCAGCCGAACTCCCAACATTAGAAGATTTTTCTCCTATCTTCAAGGGGGTGAAAGTTCCATATTGATTATACCAGGATGGAGCCATCTGAGGACTGATTTGTTGTTGATGATCTGCTCCAGCCGAGGCAGAATGATTCTTATTGGAGAAACTCTGAGAAACAGTTTGGCCGAAAGGTAGCGAGTGGTTCTCTGATTCCTTGTGATTCAATCCATCTCTCAGTAAACCATCAGATCTTAAAGGTGACTGTTGCACCTCTTTGGAAGCTACCTTTTGAAGATGAACAGAACTATCCTCGACTCTCTTCACAGTCATCTTGGGTGCGTCACCCTCCCCACTTCCAGCCATACGCTCATTGTGACGCACGTCATCTTTTGGACGGTTGTTAGAAGGAAGAGAGCGATCCAAGGTTTGATGATTGATCTGCCCCATTTTGGAGAACATCGAAGCAACACCAGCTGTTTGTTTTGCACCCATATCTTGACCCTGCAACTCATGCATATTCACCATGTCCCTCCCACTTAATGACATGTCTCCTCCATTTTGAGAGGATAATTGATTTCTCTTCTCCTGCCTTGAGAAGATGTCTTCTACGTGGCTATTGGTAACTGGATGCGGCCGTAATATATCTGGCTGAGGCTTAGGTGGCTGGTTCCAAAACCGATGTTGCGGTGCTGAAGTACCGGCTCCTGAGTCAGACCTCATACCAGAAGAGGAACTCTGCTGAGGCGAACTGAATCCAACCCGAGGCTGAGGAGCAGACAGCATAGGAAACCCTTCAGCTGAATCTCCTTTGTTGTTGTGGGTCGTAGGATTTAGCAGGGAAGGTGTTTGTGCTGAATAGTCACTGCTTCGGTCTCTTTCTTTCACTTGAGGGGTCGACAACTCAGAAGATGATCTGACTAAATGGTTAGGAGTTAACTGTCGGGTAGAAACAGGCGGCAGTTGATTTTGGTGATACCCTTTGGAATATGGGAAACCAGAGGTATTGTTGCTTTCTCCTGGTCCTTGATAAGTGGATTGCTGTGGAAAAGATTGACTAGATGCCCATGGAGCAAACCTTGATTGACTTGTTGCTCCTTTTTCAGGGGCAGTATGAAGTGAATTCAATGGCTGCAAAGAGTTCATAGAAAACTGCACGTTATCAGGTGAGGGAGCTGGTTGAGATGGCGGAGCCAGCTGTAAACTAAACCCCTGAGAAGCAGATGACTGACTATGCCTAAATTGACCACCATTTTCTGCAGAGGGTGTTGATTCAGGAATTTTGAAAGCATCTGTTTCCACAGAACGCTCCTCCGGCTGGTTCACCTTGTGAAGAAGCTCAAGCATTGTCTGCCTGCGGAGGAAAAAAATCAGAAAGGCAATTGCAAGCACATAGGGAATAAGATTTACTCAATGATAATAAGTGAAAACAGTGAGTTGAGGGTAGTTAGGTAACTCTGTCAGTTAGTTGACAGACTAAACCTTTTCCACCCAAAGAAAAAGTACCTTGACGCACTCTGCACTTGATTACACATATCAACACTTCTGTCGGCTGAAGCAGATGTACTAGGTGAATTCTCTGAACCCATGCCTTGTGAAACAAGTCCCTGCCATAATAAAGCCAAAAGAATGTTCAGAGGGATTCAGATTACTAGAACAACGTCAAAAACCAACGGATAAAAAATTTACCCTGTCAATTTGCATGTTCATAGGTGGCTGGCCAAGTGACTTTGACTGCCCAAAATACCCTTGATTTCCTCCAGACACCCGGTCCAATGCGGGTGGCAAATGAGAATTTTTTTCTCGATAAGGCTCGTTAGTGACGCCAATATTCCCCATGGGATGATAGTGAAATTTGCGACTAATTTGACTGCCATCTCTATGATTCACTTGAGGGGTAGCTTTCTCCACAGAGTTATTACCCAAATGCTGTTGGTTTTCCTGGACACCCCTAGAAGCAGTAGACTTGTTTTCCGCAGTGGCAATGCCAAATCCATAGTTTGCCTTCATTTGTAGATTTTGGGTGAAGTGATTCTTCTGTTCAACAGGAGCAACTAAGTTTGGATTAGAAGCAGCCTTCCAGATACCAAATCCATCTCCAATCCCCTCATTCGTTTGAATAGAGCCCGAATCATTGTGGAGTCTCTCACTTAGTGCATTTGAAGCCTTGACGCCAAGATTCTGGACCCTGTTACCAAAGCCTGCGTCATTACTGGATGTTTCTGCTACAGCAGATAGCATAAGAGCACTCCAACCCCCACCTTTCAAAGAGGGGCATGCATCATTAAGGTCAGAACTACTGGACATCAGGTTTCCCGTCAAGCTCATATCAGTGTCGTTTCCAAATGCTTCCCACAAATTGTCATCCGAACCAAACAAAATCTTTTCTTCTGTTGGATCTAAGGCTGTCGACTTCTGTGACCCAGAAACATTTCCAGGCGCTTTTATATATGATTTTTCTGGTGGACCAGAACCCTTCATCTGATCGAGTTTCTCCTGCGCTGAAACGTTTCTATCGTGTGGATCATCTTGCTGGAAACATTCGAAATTTGGGCTATCATTTGAACCTGGAGCTGAAGAATTTGAGAACATCGCTCTCTCCTGGTATGTGGATCTAGGTAGCATAAAACTATCAGGCTGATTGGTGAGAGAGGAACCATGCTCCGAAGCTAATCTGTTCATCTGAACGGGAGAGAAGGAACTTTGAGGTGCATTTGCTTCACCAAGTGGCATGCCGTACAAGGAAGGTTCAAACTGTAAGTTCGCCTGACCGTGCTCAGCGCCAAGCCCACTGGATGAACCTTGAACAAATGGTGAAATGCCGCGATGCATCCAGTTTGTATTTCCTGACACAAGATCAGGCTGCCAACCATTACTAGACGCATCCTGAAGAGGGATCCCATTAACCAAAAGGTGTGATTGATTATCACTTGAGCGATTTCCATTTACTGCATTTGAATTCAAAGAGTTGAGCTGCCTGGCCTCCAGCTGTTTCTTATGAAGCTGTTGTTGAAGTTGATACTCGTGCATTTGCTTAGCCATAACTTGCTGCTTTAGTAGTTGCATATCATTGAACGTCATCTGCTGCCTTGGAAACGGCTGGAGGATGCCAGGCGGCGGCTGGCTGTTTAATTGCTGTTGACCACCGAAGAAATCATAATTAACCGGAGATTCTCCTCCCATCTCAAACCTCATAGGAGTTTTCTGAATGTCGGAAGTAAACCCTTTCGCTGATAAGTTATCCCTACTAGATTCTACACCCACTCCCGAAACATTCGACCCATTCTGCATCGCCATCCAATTCATGTAACCATTTGTGAGTTGCTGATTATCTTGCAATAGACTTCTGGAGTACTCAGCCCTTATAGGTTGCTGCTGCTGCGTAAAATTCAAACCCTGGTGTGAATTTGAAGATTGCCATCTCTCGGGATCAACTGGAATAAGCAAGCAAGGAAACGTTTAAAATCTCCAGCAACATCCCACAGAAAAAGCTAGAAGTTAGTCATAAGGAGACAAAACGCATACCAGGTTGTTGTTGTGTGTTACAACTCTCCAGATTGTTAATAATGGATGTGTCTATATGCCTCTGGTTTCCAACTAAACCGTTGCTGAAACCGGACCAGCTTCCATCAACCACCTGAGACTGATGCTGGTCTTGAGATAGGCCTTCTTGTCCAAAGAAATTGTGGATCCTCTCTCCGTATTCGTTTCCAGACATAGATTCAGCTCCTAAGAATTATTCTAAATATCTGGAACCTCGAATAGAAACAGAACAAAGTTCAAGATTGTCGTCTCCTCGAGAATTCATGAGCTGCCTTCAACTAACATCCTCGGAATACTCTCAATATCTCCTGTTAAAACAAACAAAACAGTTACTACTTATTTGAAGTTGTTTAACACACACACAACAACAACAAAGACCACAGAGCATAATCCTCAACTCTGATTCACTACATAACCAAAACATTTGTTCAACGCCCTCAGATTACAACTTAGCTCCAATGAGATTCCGAAAACTATAAACACACTCAATGTACTCCAAATCCAGCAAACTTGAGACCACATTTGATACTACTAAACGTCATTCAAGATCTTTAAACCAAAACCAACTAAAGCTCAATCCTTTATCAACAGCTCAAAATCAGATTTTTTTTTTTTTTTTACAGAATTGCTTTAAAATCTGGCGAATCCACTCGAGATCAAAATCAAATCGAAGCTTCAAACATTACACTAACCAAGAATTAAACCTCAAAACGAGAGCTTTCAATGCTTAAATTCCCACCGAGACACTTCAATAATTGAGTATTATAAAATCAATCTCACATACTGAAAAAGTTTAGGGTTTCTGAAAAGGGGAAAGAGAGAAAGATGCGAACTTACACTTGTATGTATCTACAACAAAGGGAAAGCCTTTCTTCTTCCTCCCAGCAGCAATTTCGAATGAGTGCGTTTAGGGTTTCCGAGCTCGAGAATTAACGGAGAGAGAGAGAGAGAGATAAAGTGATCGCAATTTTTTTTTTTCAACGGCGGGGGCAGGAGCAATGACTGAGGTTCGGAAACCGAAGCGAGTTTCAGGCTCGGGTTACGAAGCAGAGATTAGAAAGTCTCTTGTAAAGAGAGAAGGTTATAGAGTTGGTGTAAGTGTGGGCCAGTGACGGACCATTTGCAACCAAGCCCACTTAAAACGTTGATACGACAATGTAAACATCGTCTCTCATAAATACTTTCTTCAGTGGTTTTTGTTTAGACTTTTACCGATTTTATCTTATTAGCCACGAGAAAATTTTCGTTTTACCACTATCGAGTAAGATTTTAGCTGAGTTTTGTATTTTTTTTCACAAAATTAAGATGGGAAAGAAGAAGATGGAAACATGTCAAAACAATTTTAACTGATTTTTGTATTTTTTTTTTTTTTTTAAAAAGGCTTAAGTTTTGTATTTTTTTCGTCAGAAACATATAAAATGATATTTTTAAGAACAAACGCAAATTAATTTATGAAAAAAAACAAAAGAATAAAAAGAACTGAGTTAAATACCCATTTAAAATTTGTTTGTTTAGTTATGTTAATGAATAAATTTACAATTTCTTATACATGTATTTGTACGAGCTCAAAATTTTATATTTTTCTGAAATCCCAATAAACAAAATTTAAAATGGTGAGTGTGCACATGACTATTTTGTGTAGTAGTACTAGATTGGATTCGGGGAAATAATTTAAAATTTTGTGTAAAGTATTTCGTCCGGCCAAATGGATATAATATTTTATTAATGCACATACGAATACTACAAATTAAAAGAAACATTTTACGTGTAGCACTAGGCTGTTTACATATGAAATGAAAACAAATGTCGTTTTTTTTTTAAACACTAAAAAATGTCGTATATTTTTCAAACAAAAGTCGTATTCTTCTTTAGCAAATATTTGATTTACGGCCGCACGGCTGACAAGAAGTGGAGCTTCGGTGTGCATTACGTAATTTAAGATGTCTATCTTATCTCTGGGTGGACTGTCAAAGTGTCAAGTGCATTTAAATAGGAAGAGAACAGTCACTTTTACTAAACCATTTCGACGTTTTTGTAAATAAAAAGAGGTCAGTCGCTTTTGCCATAATTGATAGCTAGTCTTCTACTATAAAAAGAGAAGAGAACAAAAAAAGAGTAAGCGTCACTTCTTGGTCCATTCTCCAATAAACAAAGATTTTGTCAACAATGTTTTATCTATTTGCAAGATCTTCGTGTACTCCATGTACAGTACAAACAAGTGTTCAGAAAATAAAATTAACTAAAAAGATGAATACTGACAACATTGGAAACTACCTCACAAAAAGTACATTTCTAAGCAAAACATTCTCTGGTTGGGATATAACTAGAACACGGCTTCAAATAGTGAACGTGTTCCTTGTGGTCCAAAAAGTCCTAATAGTTTACGTATCCATCGTTGACAAAAGAAAAAAAAAAGTCCTTAGAGCATCTCCAAAGGCACTCTATTTTTTCTTTTATAATTTACACTAAAATAGAGTAACTCTATTATAGAGTTAAATTTGCTCCAATGGTTCACTCTATAATAGAGTTACTCTATTTTAGAGTGAAATATAGAGGAAATTATAGAGTGTGATTGGAGATGGTCTTATAAGTGATAATCGGTAGTCGCTTTTTAATTCTTGATTTTAAATTTTATTTTCCTGTCAAATGTTATTCTTGTTCTCATGTGAGGAACTTCCGGGTTAAGAGAAGAAAGGTACATAAATTCAACCAATTTTTTAAACTGATAATCTTATCACTAACACGAAAATTAAAACAACAGAGAATACAACTTACGTAACATTGACAAACCAACAGTTAAACGACAATACATAAGTAGTGCATAAAAACACATACAACCTTAACATAGATGCAAAGAAAAAGCCAAAACTCACACACATCAAAAACCAAATCCAAAAACTAACTTCTCAGAGTTTTAACTCGGATTTGGTGCGGTGTCTGAGTCCTTTCTTTTCCTTTTTAAGTACAAACCCGTTACACGTAGACTCTTAAAATAAACACAAAGGAAAAGTCAAAACTCACACACATCAAAAACCAAATCCAAAACTAAACTTTTTAGAGTTTTAACTTGGATTTGGTTCGGTGTCTGAGTCCTTTCTTTTCCTTTTAGGCACACCCATTAGTCATAGTTCGATGTTCCCCATCACACACACATACATAATCCTAAACATATGTAACATGATAGATGAAACAACCACTAAACCGATATGGCTGCTTCGGTGCATTTACCGACCATGATGGTGAGACCCGTACTCTTTGGTCCCCTACGGGCAGGGATGAAAGTCACCGCACTGTATGCTTCAGCTGGATAAATCATTTGCTCGAAATGTTTCACCAACTTATCTTTTCCCTAAACACGAATGTTAACAATAAGCTTGATATAAAAGAATATATATATGCGTTTACACATGTTGAAGATAGAGTATAGAACTAACCTGGATCCGAGCATGAGCAATTTCAAGTATTTTCCTTGAACCGAAACAACACCATGGCTTGTTGTTGCACGCCGCCTTAAACTTCGACACTGCTTCTGCTTTTGTGAAGTTCACAAATGCATACCCTTTGTTCATTTGGCTCCTGCTCAATTTAGTGCCATTAATTTAGTTTAAAAGAAAGATATAACATGTCGTACTATCAGTCTATGACATTGTTAATTATGTAACAAATATATCAAAGCGAAAACAAAAAAAAATTGAATTGATATATCATCCAGATTATTAATCGATTATCATATCTAAAAAGTTGTATCATCATTAGGTTGTTGCTCCTGCCTACACGCAAACATCTATATAAGTGTATAGGTATGCAAATCGAATAATTTTTTGATGTTGTCAGAGATATTAATCAAAAATTAAGACTAACGAATAGTGATAAAGTTAAAAAAATTAGACAAACAAAAAACTTACTGGAAATCGATGGGAAGATATAAGAAATCATAGGCATTCTCTTCATCTTCCTCTTTGTTATTTTCTTCTTCACAATGCTCATCCAAGAACTGAATAAGCATCTCTCTTCTGCTTACACAGTAATTATAAGATTCGATAAACATCATCATATAAAACAAATTACTTCACGCCTTTGTTTAACAAATACTCTTCTAGTGAATGATATATATTCATATAGATACGTACGTATACTTGTTGGGTATGTTTCTAAGCATGACAGTTGTATCGCCGTTGGACTCAGCTTGATAATGGATCTTCCTCCTCCACACCAGCTTATTACGGTCGTGTCTGCTGCTTCTTTCCCAGCCAAAAACCTTTTTTCTACTGGTCGGTGGAGGAGTCAGCTCTTGGATAGGGTCTTGAGAGTGAAGTGGAGGCAATTCTTGTGTTGCCTCAAACCAAGTAGGGTTAAGATTGATATACCATAAAGGATAGTACACAACGATTGAAGATGAGGGAGGGAAGTTAGTGTCGGAGATGAAGAGAATCTGAGGTGAAGAGAAGTAGTAGTGATGCAGATAAGGGTTTTGGGGAAAGAAGAGAGGTGCGGCTGGGTTTAGGGTTCTTGAGACATCACCGTTCGTCATCGCCATAGAAGAACCTTGGGAAGAGGCTGGAGAAGCCATGGAGGTTCTTATGTTTTCTATGTGCTTTTGATGATTACATATTATTTTCTTATGGAAAGATTTGATATCAACTACGGCGAAGGTGTCCAAATCGTCATCATTTCGTTTTTGTCAGGTGATGAGTTCTTCGACCGTTGATTTTTTTTATAGCATAGAGATCCGTGGCACGTAACATATTTGTAATACCAAAGTATGTAGTTAAAATGAGAAGCATATACTAAGTTAATGTTAATGTTAATAAGGCCTTTATCGAGCTGGGCCCATATAATTTCTATGTTAATGTTTCTAGGCCTTTATCGGGCCGGGCCCATATAATTTTTATGTATAATTATTTTTATGTATATTACTTTTTTAGCTTTAGTAGTAGCACAACAATACCAGTTGTGGCTTTTATCATACCTACAATTATATATAATAGACTGATTTAACATGACCATCTAACCAATAAAATAAAGCATACTAGATAGCCTTTCATTTTATAATATATAGTTTTCATATGGACAAATCTCCAAAATAGCACATTTCTAAGTTTATATCACAAAAATAGCACTCAAAAACTAAAATGACCAAAATAGCATTTTATCTTTTGAAAAATTTAAATTTTTTATTTTTCAAAATTTGAAATCTTATTCCTAAAAACTTAACACATGTTACCCTTTTTTTTGTATAAGAATATTACATAATTTACGAATTTTAATTTTTTTTAAAAGGTGAATGACATTTTTAAAAATAATTTATTTAAATAATTTTTTTTTTTAGAAAATGTTAATTTACCAATTTAATTAACTTTTCATTTTTAATTCATTTATTACTTATGTTTTGATATAATATTGACTATAATTATAAAATTTATAAAATAGTATATAATTTTATTTTTTATAGAATTTTTTTTAACTAAATTTAGTTTTACTATTATTATATTACTAATTACGAAATTAATCAATGCATTAATTTAAAAGATATTTAAAATTTTCTGTTAGATTTTTCTTAACAAATAGTCAAGTAGATGTAATTGATTATTAGTATGACTATTTTATAGTAGACAAAAATGACACTTCTCTTTTAATAGAGAAAATACACAGTTAAACATTATTAATATAACTTTTAAGATTTTTTACACGACTTTTCAAAGTAAAATTAGTGATAGATATATATCAATTTAGGGGGTTGTCAAACATAAAGATTACGTTGTGAACATATTGCTAACATGCTCTTTTCTCTTTCTTTTTTTTCTCTTGTTTTTTCCTTATTTTTCTCTTATTTTTTCCTTATTTTTTTGTTATAAAATGTAATGAAGAAAAAAAATTAAAACTTTTGTCGGCTTGTAGTAATAACTTCCAAACATAGCTGGAGCCTTATACAATTCGGTGCCTAGAGCAAAAGTAATGACTTCCAATTCCCTTTTTGTGAAGTTTTCTCTTGCCCATAGGAAATACAAAGATTTCTACTTTGAGGTTTTGAAGACGTACATCGGTTGTAGCATTCCTTATTGCTACACTCTACATGATCATTGGAAGACTTCAAGTACCCCGTCAAACCTTAGATAAGTATGTTCTTGGTCGAGTTGCTTACATCTTTCAAGGAAGCATGAGAGAAAAGTACATGCTTCTTTTGATGGAGTTTTTAGAAGATGTTAGCGATTGTATGGGACTCTCCGAAGCTAGATAAGTTTAACACAATCAACTACTTAATATCTTAAACTTTAACATGATATGAAATGCATTAAACATACCGTGTAGTGGAGAGGCAATACATGTGAGAAACATCATCAGCATCATGACGGTTGCAATTATTGCATTCATCTTACACTTCCAAGATGAATCTTCTTCTCTTTCTTTCTTTCTCAACGTTCTTAGTATTGGTAAGAATGATCACTTTGTGTTGAAAAGAAACTAGTGTTTCAAACATATCAAAAGTTTAAGAAGTTGGTAAAATGGTAATGTTTGAGAGAGTTGTGTTGTTAATTAACTACGCTTCTTGTAGTATTCACCATTCCAACACTCAACTTCTACTAGGATGTTTTTGTTTTGTTTTAATCCTTGGACAACAAGAAAGTGATGTTTTACTTTAAAATTTTGGTTGCATGTATTCTTTTGGTTAGCATGTAACCGAGATAATGAAGTTGTTCTACATGCCAAAAGTTTTTGTTAAATATTCTGTCATGACTAAGATGGACGAGATGAAAAAAGCTCATGAATATGAAAGGAACTTTCAACTGTTGAAAGACAAGTTGTAGCAGAGACTGTGATAGGCTAATGTGGTTCCATGTGTTGTTCCTTCCATCATGCCACTCAAAGAAATGGACTTCTACCGCCACAGTGTCAAGAGTATAGCAAAGAAAGATACCATGCCAAGCTGTCCAAACTCTCAAGTAAACATAATCTTATAATCTCACGATCAAATAACATAGACGCAAGGCTTGACTCAGTCACTTTCATCAGTGAAACAAACCACCTATTCTTACACATCTTTCGGTTCATGAGATGTTTGTTGCATCACCATTCTCACACGCAGCATCATCGCTTTAGAAAAATCTGCATTCACTGAACATTTAGTGCATTCACCAGATTGTTGCAGTAGTAACCATACGTTTTTGACTGCTCCATCATACTCAGTGTTTGCATCAATCGCCTTGTAATTGGCTGAAGAGAAGCCTATGTATTTGCACAAGAGAAGCTTTGAGTATTTGATGCTTTGTATCAGATTGTTCTTTCATATTTTTTTCTTATTTTTTTCTTATAAAATGTAATGAAGAAAAAAAATTAATATACATAGCTCTTGCAAAAGTCTCGCAAACAAAATATTCAATTATATAGTAACATACATCACACGTAAAGCATATTCCGCGCGAAGCACGGACCAACCCTAGTATATCATATGTGTTACTTATACCAGTTTCTAAATTATACCAGCCTACAATGATGTTCAGTTTTTGTAGCAGCAATTTTCAAAATTCTGTTGTAGAAACTGTTGACACCTGCTACAATCAAAATACACATAATTACGTATCAAACGATAGGTGACACGCCAGTCTAAAACAAAATAACATTATTATTTTTGTAGTATGTTTTTTTTTTTGGAACGCTATTTTTGTAGTATGTTAAAACAATCAACATATACGTCATAACACTACAGAACACAACAAAAACAAATTATTCAAATAAGAACACTACGAAAACAAGACACGATATGAAAATAACACATTTCGTTTTTTTTTTGTAGTTATTTGAAATCAATCAAATATAAATAGTCACCACACTACTAACTATAAACGTTTATTCCTATTAAGAACACTATGGAAAGTACAGGATATAAAACGAATCCAACTTATCCTTTTGTTTTGGGGTGGGTCAATATCATTCATACATGCGTAATTCCAAATCGTGTCACGTCAGTAATGGGCCTGGGCCCTTTGCCGACAAAAACGTGGTAGGACACGTGGGTATCCCGAATCCGAGATTCATTTATCCTACGTGGCCACGCCGTGTGTTAGATTATAACCCTCTTTCTCGCTCAGAATCTTTCAACCTTTCGACCTAGACATATTTCCCGGATCCGAAGATCCGAACCGGTAATTACCAGAAAAATCAGATTTTGGATCGGATTCAGATATAGGAAAATATCCAGTCGGATAAGGTTTAAAATCTGGTCGGGTACCGAATCGGATACGGATATTATCCGGGATCCGTACGGATATCCGAAAGATCCGAATTAAACCTTAATTAAGATAATCCTAGTAATCTATTATGCTTGTTTTCATCTTAACTTTGTTTTGGTTATATTAAAATGGTTATGTTATTTTATTATATTGTAATTTTAGTTATCTTGTTCATGTTTTTTCAGATATTTAGAATATTTTTGGTTCTTTTGAATTAAATTCGGTTCTATCGGGTTAAATGGTTTAGTATATTCAAAAAACCGAACCGAATCCGTTAATATTTTGGTTACTACGGATGTAACCGGATCCGAACCGTATCCGAACCGTAATTTTAAATTATCCGAATGATACCAATTTCTTTAGTTCTAAAATATTCAAAATCCGAAAAATCCGACCCGGATCCGAACCGATTATCCGAATGCCCAAGCCTACTTTCATAAATACTTAGACCCAGCGAATTAAAAATATATATAAACTCGAAGCGCATCTGCTTTCGAAAAAGAAAAGAAAAAATTTTGGATTTTGGAATTTTCCGGTGGACTGAAAAGCTTCGTGCTTGGGTGCGTCGATTCTAGGGTTTGTTTTTGTTCTCTCCTTTCGCTTGATCGATCTCTATCGTTATCATCTGATCATCTTCTTCTCCGTCGCGTTTGGATGTTAGGGTTCCCTGCTATTTTATCCCCTTTTGTGATTTTCATTGATTTTTTAGCGATTGTTGTGAATCACGGTTTGTTTTTTAGTTCGAGTCGCTGTATTGAGTATGAAGGATCATGAGCATTGAGCAGATTGATGTATTAAGCATGAACAATTCGTAGGAAGGTGGATTCGAAGTATGATTATTTAATTGCATCTGTTTGATTTTAGACTGAATCTGAGTCAAGTACGATCAATAAAGTTTGAAACTTTGCTGATTTTTAATGACCAAACAATTTTATTTGGTATTTTTTTTTTTTTGTTTTATAGTGTTTTTTCATTCTCTTATGAAAGTGATTTGTTTTTAAGTTTCGCTGAGTGACACGTGTTTTTTCTTGACAGGGCTGAGGAGTTTGTCTTCTATAGTTAAAGTGTGATTGTACTCTGGATGATGAGGATATGGACTCTGTATAGTATATTGATTTCCTCTGTGTGGACCTGACCAAGCCAAGAATCTTTCTGATTGGCTCCAACTTCAGGCACGTGTCTCGAGTTGCAAGTTAGATAGATGGAGGACGATGGAGAAATGGGGATGTTCTCCAAGAATCCAGTTGAAATGGTGGAGTCTCGCGGTGTAATGTTCTCTTGCTTTGTTGCTGCTCTTGTTGGTATTCTCACCATAGCCTACACTGCTTTCCAATGGAGAAGGAATATCAACTTGAGTTGGACAAAAGCCATAGCCAGGTCGAAGAAAAATCCAAAGGCGCGGCATAAGACTCCCGTTGCTCCACATAGCTGGGAGCTTCACTCTATATCTCGCGCCAAGAACTTGAACTGCTGTGTATGCTTGAAGTCGATGTCGCCGTCGCAGACGATTGTAGCTTCTGAAACTTTTGTCCACAGGTGTACTATCTGTGGTGCAGCAGCGCATTTTAGTTGTTCGTCAAGTGCTCCTAAAGATTGCAAATGCGTCTCCATGGTTGGGTATGAGCATGTGGTGCACCAGTGGGCGGTGCGGTGGACGGAAGGTGCTGATCAGACTGATGACTCTTCGTTTTGTAGCTACTGTGACGAGTCGTGTAGTAGCTCCTTTCTTGGGGGTTCGCCTATATGGTGCTGCTTGTGGTGTCAGCGTCTTGTCCATGTTGACTGTCACAGTAATATGTCGAGTGAGACAGGGGACGTTTGTGATCTAGGCCCTCTTAGAAGGTTAATTTTGTGCCCTCTTTATGTCAAGGAATTGGCTCGGAATCCATCTGGAGGGTTTTTGAGCACGATCACGCATGGCGCAAATGAACTTGCGTCTACCGTCCGTGCCAGTATCAGGAGTCAAAGTAAAAGATACAAGCAAGGAAATGAAACTTCAGTGGATTCGGGTAATAGTGGTAGCAATTGTGATGAATCGACGGAAAGCACAGCTGATACTGGTCCGGCTGTTAATGGCACCCATGCCGTGTTGGAAAATTCAGGGAGCGTTATGAATGGAGGTTCCTCTCACGGGGACAGTGATAGCAATGGCAAGCTGGAGAAGAAGCCCAGTGTTAAAAGAAGCGGGTCTTTTGGCCAGAAAGATGAACATCAGGCACTAAGGTCGAAACTTAAGTATGAGCTAGCTGATTTGCCTTCTGATGCAAGACCGTTGTTGGTTTTCATTAACAAAAAGAGTGGTGCTCAACGAGGTGATTCCCTTCGTCAGCGCCTTAATCTTCTTCTAAATCCTGTGCAGGTTTGTAAACTAGTCACACAGTTATGTCTGTAGACTTTTCCAATGCATTTTGACTGGTTATTGTGTTCAAGTTTATTGATGGAGCTGTTTCGTGCAGGTCTGTGAATTGAGTTCAGCGCAGGGACCAGAAGTGGGACTGTTCCTCTTCAGGAAGGTTCCTCACTTTAGAGTTCTTGTCTGTGGTGGAGATGGCACTGCTGGTTGGGTATTAGATGCCATAGATAAACAGAATTTTGTCTCTCCTCCTGCGGTGGCTATCCTGCCTGCTGGAACTGGGAATGATCTAGCCCGGGTATTGAACTGGGGTGGTGGTTTGGGTTCTGTCGAGAGACAAGGAGGCTTATCTACAGTATTACAGAACATTGAACATGCAGCAGTCACTGTCCTTGATCGTTGGAAAGTATCGATTCTGAATCAGCAAGGAAAGCAGCTCCAGCCACCAAAATATATGAACAATTATATAGGTTAGTTAACCTATCTGATGTCAGTTCCAGACTCCTTTGCTCTTGTTTGCAGCTTCGTTTTTTGCAAAGACTCTTAGCAGGACTTCTTTGGGTTAAAACCATTTGCATTTGAATCTTTATAATTAAAATTGTAGAAGGATATAGTCTCTCGTTTAATAACTCCATGCCTGAGGTCTAGTTTGAACCATGGCCATTGTGTATTTTTGATCCTTGTAAATGATTTGACTGCTGTCCTGAAACCTGTAGCCTATAAATTTTGGCTTACGTTACAAATCTTAACAGGTGTTGGGTGTGATGCGAAGGTTGCCCTTGATATTCACAATCTACGGGAGGAGAATCCAGAGAGATTTTATAGCCAGGTGACGAAAGAAACCTGAATTGATGAAATTTTAATATAGCCTCAGGACTCCTTAGTCATACTATTTAACTGGCGTTATTGTAGAGAAGCTGTACTGTTGATACTTAGTTTTTGAAACTGACATTTGAATGCTCTTTATGTGCAGTTTATGAACAAAGTTCTATATGCTAGAGAAGGTGCAAGGAGTATAATGGACAGAACGTTCGAAGATTTCCCATGGCAAGTTCGTGTTGAGGTGGATGGTGTTGAAATCGAGGTTCCTGAGGTAAGTCACAGTAACCACCTTACAAAAAAAAAACAAATGATAGTTAAGGTTGTAACATCTCTGCTAAATCTCTGAAGGATGCTGAAGGAGTGCTTGTTGCAAACATCGGAAGTTACATGGGAGGTGTGGATTTGTGGCAGAATGAAGATGAAACATATGAAAACTTCGATCCTCAATCCATGCACGACAAGATAGTAGAAGTCGTGAGTATATCTGGAACATGGCACCTTGGCAAACTTCAGGTAATGATAATGATCGTCTTACAGGTTCTAATTGCGTTCTATGTTGTAAACCTAACATCAGTTTATTTTCCTCCCCACATAATCAGGTTGGGTTATCCCGTGCCAGAAGGTTAGCTCAAGGGCAATCAGTCAAGATACAACTCTGTGCACCGTTGCCTGTGCAAATCGATGGAGAACCTTGGTTTCAACAACCTTGTACCTTAACCATATCGCACCATGGCCAGGTCTTTCACTCCACTTCCCTAACTAAGGATTCTAGTTTTGTGTGAAACTGATCTTTGTTTTTTTTCTCATTTATCTTCATTTGCAACAGGCTTTCATGCTGAAGAGAGCGGCAGAGGAGCCACTGGGTCACGCAGCGGCTATAATCACAGATGTTCTAGAAAATGCAGAAACCAATGAAGTGATCAACGCTTCACAGAAACGAGCTCTGCTTCAAGAAATGGCTCTACGGCTAACTTGAAAAAGAAACCTTCCCTCTTCAACAACCAATCAACCATCATTGGCTAGTCACTGTCTTATAGAAGTTTTAAAGTGTGTATTTATAATGAAAAAGCGGGTTATGTGTGGAATTAGGAAAAAAAGAAAAAGAAAATGGAACCTGGTTCCAAGAATTTTGGCTGTTCTCAACGTGTTGTGCCATAAAGTCGTGTGTGGAACTGATACAAAGCTTGTTAAATTATCTATCATCTTTTTTTCCCAGAATGTCTTTTCTCTTCTATATACATGCCATCTTGAAACTGTATTAGCGTTAATCACATAGTACAATTCGGTTTAATACAAACCGTGATTATTTAACCGGTTATCTTGTAAACCAGAAACCTCTCTGTAAAGTGGGTGTAACAGAAAATCAACTAGTGTACTTTCTCCAATTTATATTTATTTTTCGGTCCTCGAACTTGGCTTATTTTTAATATATAACCCACGAGAGACCTTGACTGTCACCTAAAACCTCGATTAAAAAATCCGTAAAATTTTAACCCAATCGATCTCCTATCCTCCCTTTGAGCTCATCCGATTCCTTTGAAACTTTCTGGGTTTCGAGATTTTTCCATTACAATATTAGTTTTTTTTTTCTCTTTGTAATCATCTTACCAATTCAACTGCGTTAGAATCGGCGAATAATCGGAAGCACGACGATGGGGTGTTGCGCGAGCAATACAGCAGGAGGAGGAGGTTCAAAGGCTAGCCGGATGGCACGGTGGCGATCCACCGGCATTATTGGGCTTCGCGACTCCAAATTGAAGGTAACAATCGTCGAAAGAATCTATTGATAAATTTGATTTTGTATTAGTATGAATGATTGCGAGAGTTTGATTAGACGAAAAGTCACAAACTTTTTGAATTTTAGCATTAAAATATTGTTTTTAGAGTTTATGTTTTGGGGATTTTAGACAGGACTAGCTGATTATGTCTGAATTGATTGATAGAATTGTTTTTGGCATCTGTCTGTGTGTTCATATGAAATGATTGAGAGAGTTTAGTTAGATAAAAAAAGTCACAAACTTTAATGAAAGCAGCATAAAGATTTTGTTTTTAGGGGTTTATGTTTGGGGATTTTAGACAGGATTTAGCTGATCATGTCTTTGGTTTTTGTTGAGCAGACATTTCCTGATGAAGTGATTGTAATGGAGAGAGCAGTACGAACACTTGATCTAACACACAATAAGATCTGTATGTCCTTCTTCACCAAAAGTCTTTTATCTTTTTGATTGTGTTTCAGAGTTGTAGTTGATAAGGCTTTTGTTATTTTTTTCACCATTTATGCAGCGGATGTTCCTGCAGAAGTTAGCAAGTTAATCAATATGCAGCGTCTGGTGAGAGACAACTTTTGAATCTCTTGTACATTATTATCATTGATCTACTGAAACTGTTGATGATTCAAAGTTTAATCTTATTGGCAGTTAATAGCTGATAATCTAATTGAGCGTCTTCCCGGGAACCTTGGGAAGCTTCAATCTCTCAAAGTTTTGATGCTTGATGGAAACCGCATTAGCTGTTTGCCTGATGAATGTAACAACAAGAGCTCTCTTTATTACAATGTATCTATCTTAAAACGATTTTGTGTATTTATTATTATTTTTTTTTTTTTTGCAGTGGGTCAGTTGATAAGGCTTGAGCAACTGTCAATATCAAGAAATATGCTGATATACTTGCCTGATACTATCGGTAGTTTGCGCAATGTACGTTTGACTTCATGTACCCTGCAAAGTATATAGCTCAAGGTCTCTGATTAATTGGCTCTCTCTTATCAAATGCAGCTAGTGCTGTTGAATGTCTCGAACAACAGGTTGAAATCACTTCCAGAATCAGTAGGGAGCTGTGCCTCTTTAGAAGAAATACAGGCTAATGGTATGTTTCTAGTTTCATTGAATCTATTTGCTCTTGTGGTTGTTTCTTCTCGAAAGCCTAATCGTGATTTGGGATAGCCTTGCAGATAACGTCATTGAGGAGCTCCCTGCATCACTCTGCAATCTGATTCAGTTAAAGTCTCTTTGCTTAGACAATAATCAAGTGAAGCAGGTAGAGCAATTAAGATGTGATTTACTGAATCATTTCTATCGTTTTTACTGTGAATCTCTTAACATTTACGGTGTTATTTCAGATTCCAGACGGATTGTTGAAAGATTGCAAGAGTCTGCAAAATCTTTCTCTGCATAACAATCCCATCTCCATGGATGAGTTTCAGCTGGTAAGTTATTGTTTTTCCGCAACCTCAAAGAAAACTCTTCGAAATGGGAACATAACAATGGTGTAAATGTATATAGATGGAAGGATACCAAGAATTTGAAGAGAGGAGAAAGAAGAAATTTGATAAGCAAATCGATTCGAATGTGATGATCAGCTCTAAAGGACTCGATGTAGGCGTTGATAAATGAGTACTACTGTCTTTAGTTGGTAAGTTGATTCAGAATATAGATGATAGATCTGGTAAAATCTCTATTGATGCTTCACTGATCTCATAAAGTTTTTTTATTCTTTCTGAAGGTCGGATTGGTGAATGAGGATCAACGTTTTGTGTAAGAAACATTGTTGTACAACACTCTCTCTTAAGAATCTGTGTTATTGTGACTCTAAAATTCTTATGTACACATAGGCATGAAGGCGTGTATGTGTGTGTATGTATCTCTTGTATGTGTGTTTATAGTTATACATATAACATGGCAAAGTGATTCTTGCCCTTTTTATTGAGAGGTGACGGTGCTAAGCGTGATTTAAAGTGTGTTCTATTCTGTCTTGAATACTCTGAAATTGAGAACCGAACACAGTAGTTGAAACATGTCTGCAAACCATCATAACGACCAACAAAGATCAGACAAAGAACGTATCAATCAGAAGAAGAAGGAGAGACAAGGGACATGAACTCCTGATCTGATTCCAAAGCTTCCATAAACTCTGGAAGAAGACACACTTCCAAATCAATGCTTCCTCCACCTTCCCTTCCAGGATAAGCTGATACCTTCCCATCATACTTATCGTTATAACCGCTTCTAACCGCAACTGCTTTCCCCATCCCGAACTGGCATCCGTAGTTGTCATACCTCGGTGAGTTTCCCATATGAACAATGGTCGGATCGTAAAACGTCTCAGATGGCAAAGCATAAGGAGGATTGAACCGTCGTTTCATCTCGGAACAGATCTTTTCACCAGTGTGTTCAACCACAACATGATGCAGCTTTGAAGCAGCCCATCCAAACTCATTCTCCAACAGGTTACCTACTTTAGCAGTCGTTTTCACTAGAGAGATGTACACACCAAAGTAGTTCATAGGCAGTGGTGGAACCATTCTTGGTCTACTGTCAGCAACAAACCTGCAAGTGGTTTCTTGATCACTTTGTAACTTTCTTGCTCTTGTAATGCTTCTCCATATAAATGCGGTTAAAGACTGCAAAGAAGAGATCATTGTTGTTGTTCCGGACTCTTGGTTCGCCTTTGATTTCAAAGATCTCACTGCTTCTGATGAGAAATGGAGCATCCTCTCCTGCAAAACCTGTGTCTGGAACTGAGGGTTTGACTTGGGAGATTCACTGAAGGGAAGGCTGTAAACAGAACCGGTGGACACTTGTCTCAAGATTGGAGGATTCTTGAGACAAAACAGTTTGATGTTATTGTCAATGGTTTCTTGAGAACTGAAGATCTCAGACAAAGAGTTGAAGAAATGCCAGAAGGAAACTCCATCTCCAATAGAATGATTCATAGACAATCCTACAAAAACTCCATCTACCAACTCTGTTACCTATAGGACTAGAAAAAATATTATATGAGTTTGATATATATATATAATGTAACTTACTTTGAATCTAAGGTACATGTACCTTGATTGATAAGAGACTCATGGTATGACCTTGGCCTTCACTTCATTGTGATGATCAAAGAAAGATTGAACAACCAATGGAACATACTTGGACCCAACAATGTCTCCCACACTTAGATCTGATTTGGCATGGATAAATCCAGCTCCAGAACTGTTATTACAGTCCACAAACACTGAATATGAACTTGCATCGTCTGTTACCGAAGTGGAGAGGCGACCTGAGAGGAGATAGAAATGGACAAGTGCTGTGGCTAGAGAGTCTTTGAGCTTTTGCAGCAAAGTCTCCATGAAGTCTTGTGGTTTGATTGCACCATCAGATGGTTTGAGAAAGAGAAGACCCTTTTGGATGTACTGGAATGAGAGCATCACATGATCCATTGGTGATAAATTGTATGGATCTTTTGATGTTTCAGATACTGTTTTGGGTTTGACAAAGCATTGGGAGATGATCTTTGCTTCAGATGATGAAGAAGAAGAAGAAACCATTTTGCTTCTTTTGGTTCTTTCAATGTCTCTTTTTGCTTCTTTCTTTGTTTACTCTTGAGAAGTTTATTGATCTTATTATAATAATTAAAGGCTGTTTCATGGTAATGCTAAGAAATGTAACTTAAAATAAAGATCAGACAACAAACAGAAGCTAACAGGATCAAGAAGAAGAGACAAGGGACATGAACTCTTGATCTGATTCTAAAGCTTCCATAAACTCTGGAAGAAGACACACTTCCAAATCAATGCTTCCTCCACCTTCTCTTCCCGGATAAGCTGATACCTTCCCATCAACCTTATTGCCATAACCGCTTCTAACCGCAACCGCTTTCCCCATCCCAAACTCACTTCCATACTTGTTAAACCATGGTGAGCTTCCCATATGAACTACGTTTGTATCGAAAAATCGATTATTAGAAGGAGACTTCAACCATTGCTCCATGTCTGAAGAGATCTTCTTGTCAGTGTGTTCAACTACACCTTGATGCAACTTCAAAGCAGCCCATCCAAACTCATTCTCTAAGAGGTTACCTACTTTAGCAGTCGTTTTCACTAGAGAGATGTACACACCAAAGTAGTTCTTGGCCAATGGTGGATCCATTCTTGATCTATTGCCTGCAGCAAGCCTGCAAGTAGTTTCTTGATCATTTGGTAATCTCCTTGCTCTTGTAATGCTTCTCCATACAAATGCGGATAATGACTGAAAAGAAGAGATTGTTGTTGTACCACACTCTTGATTAGCCTTTAACTTCAGTGATCTCATTTTTTCAGATGAGAAGTGGAACATTCTCTCCTTCAGGACCGGAGGTTCGGTTCGATGAATGGACTCATCATCAGGTTGCGTGAAGGGAAATCTGCAAATAGGACCAGACACTTCACGGAAGATTGGAGGATTCTTGAGACAGAGTAGTTTGTTACTAATGGTTTCTTCTTGTGAGTTGAAGATCTCGGACAAAGAGTTAAAGAACTGCCAGAAGGAACTTCCATCTCCAAGTGCATGATTCATAGACAGTCCTACGAATACTCCATCTATAAGTTCTGTTACCTACACAGCTCAAACAAACAACCACATTAGTCTTTATCACTATAAACCTGTTTAGGCATTTTACCCGTACCCGGAACCAGAACCGAAGCAAAATTTTATAAGCCGTTATCATTTGTTAATTACATTGAAAACACAAGAAAGAACTAATGTACCTTTATTGATAAGAGACTCATGGTGTGATCTTCACCACTCACTGCTTTGTGATGATCAAAGAAAGATTGAACAACCAAAGGAACATATTTAGAACCAACAATATCTCCAACACTTAGATTAGATTTGGCATGGATAAATCCAGCTCCAGGACTGTTGTTACAATCCACAAACACAGAATAGGAACTTGCATCATCGGTTTTCCAAGTCGAAAGGCGACCAGCTAGAGGATAGAATTGGACAAGAGTTGTGGCTAGAGAGTCTTTGAGCTTTTGCAGCAAAGTCTCCATGAAGTCTTGTGGTTTGATTGCATCATCAGATTCTTCAGATGGTGTTGATGGTTTGAGAAAGAGAAGACCCTTTTGGATGTAATGCAAAGAGAGCAAGAAGTGATCCAATAGTGATAGATGGTATGGCTCTTTCCATTTTTCAGGGAAGGTTTTGGGTTTAACGAAGGATTCTGAGATAATCTTTACCTCAGATAAAGAAGAAGAAGAAGAAACCATTTTGCTTCTTTCACTTCTTTGATTTTCTTCTTCTAAGGTCGGTATATAATAATTACACGAGAAACTATTTACATTAAAGATGATTTGTTATACGGTTGAAATGAGTGACCAAGAATGCTTAACTTAAATGTGTAGTAGTTCTTACACGATAGGATTTTTCTTCTATCGTCCTTTCCAACTTGGAAAAGGCAAAAAGAAAAAAAAACAGAACATACTATACAACGAAACTATTATTACACATTTAAAGAAGTGTGATAAGATCAAAGATCGGATCTACTGAATAACGATGTATATTGATGAATAGATTCGAGAATTACAACCGTCGTGATACTCTATCACCTGAGTATCACTCTACTCTCATCACCTGAGTAGACCTAGCTCATATGCTAAGATTAACAATTGTAATCCACGATAACCGTATAACAGAAACAATACGAGTATTTATACTTCCTTTACTATCTCACACGTGTCTCCACTTTATTTGTTAACCACCACTTCACTCTTCCTTTCCCGTCACTCCTCTCCCTTCTTCACTTCCTTCTGCTTCAACCTTCTCCTCTCATAAGTATGCTTGAACCTATCAATACTCCCCCCATTGAGAGCAAGCTTGCCCTCAAGCTTGTAATCCGGAAAATTGCCTTCAAACTCCGCCAAAAGCATCCAAGAATTCTCATGATCCACTGAGTTCTGCCAACGTACCAACAGCTCAACATTACCATCCTCGCGTACCCGCGATGCTAACACCTCTGCTGGTTCCATCACTACGTTCTCCAAGTCTGTGCACGCGGGAGGTACTGTTTGGGCTAAATGATCCTGACCCAAAGCGGCTTTTAACTGTGAAATATGAAAAACAGGATGAATCTTAGACTCCTGAGGAAGTCTCAACCGATACGCCACCTTGCCTACGCGTTCTGTGATCTCATAGGGACCAAAATACTTGGCGGCAAGCTTCTGACAATAACGCCTAACCACAGTATTTTGACGGAATGGTTTCAGCTTCAAATAGACGAGATCACCCACTGAAAACTGCACATCTCTGCGATGTTTATCCGCCTGTGCCTTCATAATAGATTGAGCTCGTGCCAAGTGTTGTTTAATCTGTGATAACATCGCATCTCGTTCTCGCAAATTCGTTTCCAAATCAAAGTTCTGAGTCGATCCTTCTTCAAAACGCACTAATTTCGGAGGCTCTCTTCCATAAACCACGTGAAATGGTGTTGTCTTCAATGCCGTGTGATACGAAGTGTTGTACCAAAGTTCAGACCAAGCCAAAAATTTATACCACGTTTTCGGATGTCCTGAAGCAAAGCAGCGAAGATAAGTCTCCATACAACGGTTAAGGACCTCTGTTTGACCATCTGTTTGCGGATGGAACGCTGTACTATACTTCAGTTTAGTGCCTGATAGACGAAACAAATCTTTCCAAAAACTGCTCAAGAAAATTCTGTCACGGTCTGAAACCACTGTCTTCGGAAACCCATGTAGTCGTACAACTTCTGCCATGAACTTCGAAGCCACATCCACTGCTGTAAACGGATGTTTTAAGCCAATGAAATGACTATACTTACTCAATCTATCCACCACAACCATGATCACATTAAAACCCTGTGATGTCGGTAAACCTTCCACAAAATCCATCGAAATATCCTCCCATATACGCATTGGAATCGGTAACGGTTGGAGTAGTCCTGCAGGTGACAATGTTGAATACTTGTGAGTTTGACACACCCCACACTCAGATACATACTGTTGTACTGCCTTAAACAAGCCCTCCCAATGGAACATCGTTTGAACTCTCTTCACCGTCTTTAGAACTCCCGAGTGACCACCGATCTTCCCATCATGACATTCAAACAATATCAGTGGAATTGATGTTGACGACTTCGGTAACACCAGCCTCTGTTTATACCATAACCTGTCGTCGACCACCCGATAATGTGGATTTGACAATTCTCCGCGCTTCACCAACGTCGTTAATCTCTGTAACTCCACATCTTCAGCAATCTCCTTATATATTTCTTGCAACTGTATCACTGTCGGAACTGTTAATGCGAAACACTGAGCCCCCTTTAATAACAACTCTTCTCTTTCTATCCGTGATAACCCGTCAGCAGCTTTATTCTCGCACCCTGGTTTGTAAACAATGTCAAAGTCGTACCCTAATAACTTTGTTAGCCACTTCTGATATTCCATGTTTACTTCCTTTTGCTCCAGCAAGTACTTAAGACTTCTCTGATCCGTATGAACTACAAACTTCCTGCCCAGTAAGTAGTGTTTCCATTTCAACACTGCCATAACCACTGCCATAAGTTCACGTTCATATGCTGGTTTCAAACTCTCTCTTGCGGTTAGACCATGACTAAAATACGCCAGTGGACGTTTGTCCTGCATTAACACCGCCCCCACACCGAAGCCTGATGCATCTGTCTCGATTATAAACGGTTTTGTGAAGTCTGGTAATGCCAAAACTGGAGCTGACACCATTGCACACTTTAATTTCTCAAATGCCGCTTGAGCTTCGCCGGACCACGCAAAACTGTCTTTTTTCAATAACTTTGTCAGGGGCCGAGCTATTATACCATACCCTTTCACATAATTTCTGTAATAACCCGTGAGTCCCAAGAATCCACGCAATTGCTTAACCGTTTTAGGAATTGGCCATTCTCGCATGCTCGCTGTCTTGTTTGTATCTGTTGCCACACCATTTTTGGAAATAATATGGCCCAAGTACTCAACTTGAGACAATCCAAACGAACATTTCTTCAAGTTTGCAAACAGTTTCTGTGTAGCCAATATCTCCAACACGATCTGCAAATGCCTCAGATGATCTTCTTCATTACGGCTATAGATCAACACGTCATCGAAAAATACCAAGATGAACACTCTGAGATATGGTTTGAATATAGAGTTCATCAAAGCCTGAAATGTTGCCGGAGCGTTCGTCAGGCCGAAAGGCATAACTAAGAACTCGTAGTGGCCTTCTACCGTCCTGAATGCAGTCTTTTCAATATCAGCTTCCTTCATACGGATTTGGTGATAACCTGCGCGTAAATCGATTTTCGAAAAGACTGTCGCTCCATGTAGTTCATCCAATAATTGATCAATCACCGGTATTGGGAACTTGTCTGGTACTGTCACCTTATTCACTGCTCGGTAGTCTATACAGAAACGCCATGAGCCATCTTTCTTTTTGACTAGCAGAACAGGACTTGAAAAGGGACTTGTACTCACTCTGATTATCCCTGCATCGAGCATATCTCCCACCATCTTCTCCATGATTGCTTTTGTGGAATGTGGATATCGATAGGGACGCACAGAAATTGCAGACACTCCTGGAAGCAAGTTAATGGAATGATCATACCCACGGAAAGGAGGTAAACCCGTTGGTATTGCGAATACATGATCAAACTTGTCCAACAATGTCTGCAGCTTTCTCGGAATTTCTGGAATGTTTGATGTCACCTCGCTTGCTGATAACACAAGTGCTCCTCTTCCTCGTGTATCAGCATTAGAGATAGGAGACAGTGACTTAAAAGAGAATGAGGAACAATGCAGGTTTGGATCTCCGAACAATGTCACTTTAGTATCGTTATACATAAAGGACAGTTCCTGCTCCTTCCAATCTACCTCACATTTTCCTAATGTCTCCAGCCACTGAATGCCTAAAATAACATCAACCATTCCCAATTCCAAAGCTATGAAATCCGAAATGAATTCGGTATCCGCTAAACTGAATGTGACAGACTTGCAGACCCCTGCGCCTTTGACTGTCACTCCATTGCCTAGCAGAATGTCGAGGCTCGGATCAGCACAAACTTTCAATTTGAGCCTCTGCACCGTATCAGGTGTTATGAAATTATGGGAAGCACCACTATCCAACATAACAATGACGTTAGTTTTGTTGATTTTCCCATAAAGTTTTGTCGTCTTTGGAGAATGAATTCCCAAAAACGAGTTAAGTGATAGTATAGCGAGTTGTTGAGCTGGAGTATACACTATCGTTTCCTCTTCTTCGTTGTCGACTTCGTCAATCACCTCCATCTCTAACCCATTTACCACCGTGATAATGCGCAACTCTTTATTAGGACATTTATGCGCTCTGGTCCATCCATTCGCTCCGCATCTGAAGCAAATAAATTCCTTTCTCATTCGATCCAATTCTTCTTTAGAATGTTTCATCCGTGGACGCATTTCAGAAGATGATGTCTGAGTATTGCCCTCTTTCTTTTGAATAGATGCAGAAGGCGTTGTGTGACCCTTTCTGTTCTCATTATCAGTCCAATGACGATGTGAGTTATAACCCGATGATGACTTCAAAACATGTGACTTGGACTGCTGTTGAGATCCTTCCTCTGATTTGCTCTTATCACTGACCACCTTACAGAACGCGCTCGTCTCCATTCTTAATACTGCTGCGATATGATTCTCTAACCCCTTCGGTTCCTTCATCCTGATAACTTCTTTCATTTCCTGATTGAGACCGTTGTAGAATATCCTTATAAGAAACTCATCATCCAATCCTGGTACCAATTCGGATAACTCTTCAAATTCTGAAATGTAGTCAGCTACAGAACCAGTTTGCTTGATTGCAAACAGACGGCTAGCAGGTTCTTCTTCAATTGATTCAGTGAACCGGAGAACTAGCTTATCCTTGAACTCCTGCCAGCTCTGAAATCCTCTCCGTTTCAGTTCCCAGCCAAACCATTTCTTCACAGGACCATCCAAACTCAACCCTATCAACTCCAATTTCTCCCTATCCTCATATCTTCCAATGCTGAACCAACGTTCCACTTCAATAATCCACACATACGGTTGCTTCCCCGAGAACACAGGCATCTGTATCTTTTGCAACATCGAATCTCGAGTAGCAAGGTTCAAATTCCCAGATCGATAACCTAGCGGATAATCTTCCCGGTTACGTTCCCAGTTAGACGAATGTACCTGATTCTGTGACGTTCCCGGTTGAAACTGTGACTGACGTCCCCCTTGTGGATCCAATCTCTCCAAGATCTGCCGCATCGCTCGCAGTTCTTGACTCACAGTCTCTTGTTTCGCCTCTGATTCCTTCAAAGCGCGATTCAATCGTACGTAACCGCCGCGTAAGAAATCCATCGTCATATCTTGCTCTTCTATCTCAAACTCCTCCTCCGAGCCGACGCTCGGTTCCGTTGGAACCATCTTTGCTTTCGACATCGCACGAATCGTCGGAAGCTTCAATCGGAACGGCGATCGTCGTCAATCACACGAGCGCACACCGTCGGAGATCGATCGCGTGTCAAACCGTCACAACGAACTGTAACCACCAGGAATCGCACTCGCCGTCGTCGTCGCGTGTTCCGAACCACGCTCACCGCACCAATTGATAAGATCAAAGATCGGATCTACTGAATAACGATGTATATTGATGAATAGATTCGAGAATTACAACCGTCGTGATACTCTATCACCTGAGTATCACTCTACTCTCATCACCTGAGTAGACCTAGCTCATATGCTAAGATTAACAATTGTAATCCACGATAACCGTATAACAGAAACAATACGAGTATTTATACTTCCTTTACTATCTCACACGTGTCTCCACTTTATTTGTTAACCACCACTTCACTCTTCCTTTCCCGTCACTCCTCTCCCTTCTTCACTTCCTTCTGCTTCAACCTTCTCCTCTCATAAGTATGCTTGAACCTATCAAAGTGTTTCAAAAAAAAAGAAAACACATTTAAAGACGAAGAAGCAAGAAGCCAAAGTCTTTTAAATGCTTCTAGAAGTGGTGTGATAAAGAGACCACGATGTATGCCTAAGAAAGAGACAAGTCTTTGAGCCTCAGCCAATAGAGACACGTCCCTGAACTGGTGATTTTTAGACAACAGGAGTCTTCTCATCTTTGATATTATATTGCATATGATAAAATGCAGAAAACATGGGAAAATAAAAAACAAGCAACAAGGCAAATAAGTTGTTAGAACTTAATGTTGATTTACCTAGTTAAAAATCTCTGTGTTTGTTTTTGTTGTATTAGGCTAAGTCTAGAGTTAATATTGTCAACTATGTGTTACTTATTTTGTGGGTCAGAAAGTAGGGGTGTGGTATATAAAACAGAGATACTGCTTCAAGTCATGAGGTTTGTCAAATCTTGCGATGGTTTACGTGCTAATAGAAGTGAAACCATGAGTACTACTACTACTCCGAGTGACTTAAATTGAGATCGATGAACCCTTCAGATGTAAGAATGTGCTGGAGAAGAAGCAGCTGCTCCAAGGAACAGCGAGAGCAAGAGTTCAAAAAAAAAAAGGATCTTCTCAAGTAAATTTCCATATTTTAACATCTAATGACAAAGGCTCGAGGCCCTGGTTAATGATCCAACCAAGTTGTCAGTTAATTGGCCTTTCAGTGACACAAAACAAACTTTGCCGAGAAGAAACTGTAATGACTTTTTGAAGAGTTTGATATGACGAAGTGTATGTATCTCTGTATGGCCAAACTTCTCAGGCTTGCTTGGATTAGAAGCTTCTGCTCTCGTCAGTTTCTTGTCGAAGAAGCAAAGTGGTCCCATGTTTTCAAAATTTCACAAGAGAATCATCATTTCACTACATTAGTTTAAGAGCCCAATGAAATTATTGTAGATGTTATCTTGCCTTTAAGGATTCCTCTTACATGTGGGGGCCCATATCAGCCTTTAAGATATTCACATATGTAATTATATACATTAACATACCAACAATAAACGGTAAGAGCATCTCCAATGTGAAACTCTATTTTTTCCTCTAAAATGGAGTAAAATTATTCCAACCCTACTCCATTTCTCACTCCATAATGGAGTGATGAACAAAAAAAAATAAATTACTCCATTTATGGAGTAAATTTCATTATGGAGTGAGATATGAAGTTGGGTTGGAGCATTTTTTACTCCATATTCACTTTTACTTCATTTTAGAGAAAAAAATAGAGTGGAGATGGAGATGCCCTAACCAAGAAAAATAAAATACCAATCAATAATATTCATCCATTATCTTCGTTATCAGAACTACATGTGCAACCAGTTGATTTTAGTAGTGTATATTACAGTCCATGAGCCTTTAAGATACTTTAAATAATGAATCAGCAGTATTCATGCATATCTTCGCTATCAGAACCACATGTGCAACCAATATATAGATCTTAGTAGTATATATATATTACAGCCCATGAGCTTTAAAAATACTTAAATCAAGATCTCGGATTTTGAATTATAGAAGGCAGACAAGATCTGAATACTACCAATAAAGGTGCAGAATCGTTAGCTATCTTAATAGTCTTTTTTTTTTTTGTAACACACATCTTAATAGTCTTTTATAAGATAATCCTTGTGATAATAACGAGGACAAACGCATTATTGAAACAAGTTAATGAGTTATATAAACAAAAGGCCGAAGAAAAAAACGAATTTATGAAATTAAACACGAGAAGTTGAATGTGAAATTCATTAGAAATTACACCAAATCCACACAAGTAAAATGGTTCTAAGAACACGCTCAAAACTCAGAACACAAGTGTTTTTGTAAATTAAAAAGTATATATTTACGTAGTAAATTTAAGGTTAATAGTTATTTAATACAAATACTCGTATTTATGTAAGAGTAAAAGAATTAAATGATCATATCTTAATATACTGGAGTATATTTTTGTCAAGATAGGTTGGTAATGTTTCCAACAAACCCTAAGTACAACTTTTAACAGCAAGGATTACTTTGATTAAGAGGGACACAATAGCCATTGTTGTGCGTCTCAAGACTATTTTCACCTCTCTTCTTTTAACTTCGGGGGAAAGGGTTTACTTACCTTTTGTTTCACTTTTTCTTATTTTAATAAATTTTTAAATTGATATCAGTCGCTGACTCATACTAATTTTGTTGGATGAGAGGTGAAAACACTAAAAACTTTATGTATCAAGTATGGAACAAAAATAAATTATGCATATTTTTTCTAGTAAGGAATTTGTATTAAAATTCGCCTACATAATAAAATTATATATATATATATATATATGTATATTATTTTAAAATTCATTCGAAAAAATGTTACATCTTGTGAGGGTTTAACACATGCAACTTCCTATGATAGCTAGTTTAGTTATAGTTACTGTTTTTACAACAAATAGAAATCAAATGCCGAAGCAATGATATAGAATACTAAAATTGTTTCCAAAGGGAAATGATGATTTTTAATTGTCTTTAAATTTACTTTTAAAAGGAAAAAAAATCGAAACTATTTGATTTAGAGCCCACATGCGACGTAAATAAATAGTCATATCGATCGGTGGATCGGTGGATCGGTCAGAGTTTATGATTGAAAATCAGTTTGGGAATTGGGACCCATATACTAACTTTGTTTTTGGAGTTGTTTTTGAAGATTGAGTTAGTTTTTTTTTGACTAAAGATTGAGTCAATTTCTGTATTAAGAGAAAACACTGGAGATAGTTTCATGCACAAATTAGAGAAAGAGTCGAAAACTGATAACATCTAGAATTAAGATTTTATCAGTATTATTATATAATATATATGATAAGACGAAGAGAGGTTATAATGAATTGTTCCTATTACATTATTATCATGCCACTCGAATTTAAGAGATTCGTATTGTGTGTGCATTCTTGAAAAGAAGTTACAAATAGTCTGCCACCTCTGATTTTGTCATGTACGTCTTCTCTCTTAAATAGAGCTGGCTTTGGAAGAAAGCCGTGCGACGTTCAAAAAAATGAAGAAAACCGTGCTTCCGGCCACCAAATATTATGATCTTAAACGGTCACATATGGACAGAAAGTTCTCAGTACCAATGGTTGGCTTGATCTTATATGTGTTACAGGTTGTGGATCGAGAGATTCTGACCATAATTTTTTATATTGCTTTCTAGCACTTAATTACTAGGACCGGCTCTGCTCTTAAATTATTACTTTTCCAACAAATAAACAGAGTAGTTTTATTTAAGAGATCTGCAACCATGTAATTAAAGTATATGAATATTTATGTGAAATAATTATATAACCAAGAAAAAAGTAGAGAAAACAGAAAAAGACGTATCGAGTAGTAGTAGTGAGGAAGTCTTAATTAATTTACCTCACAAAAAGAAGAGTCCCAATTTCAACTATAAATACAACATCCCACGCGAGACTACACAACAACACCAAATAAAAAAAGGCATACTACTAAATCCATCTTTTCTTAAATTAACAAGAATGGTTTCGGTCACATTATCAGAAGCATCAAGAAGCCGATCAAAGAAGGTGTGTGTGATTGGAGCTGGACCGTCTGGGCTAGTCTCGGCAAGGGAGCTAAGAAAAGAAGGACACAAAGTGGTGGTGATGGAGCAAAACAACGACGTAGGAGGTCAATGGTTGTATCAACCAAACGTGAAAGAAGAAGATCCTTTAGGAAGTGTTCCTACTAATGGTGCACTTAAGGTCCATAGCAGCATTTACTCTTCCTTGAGGCTAACCTCACCGAGAGAGATAATGGGTTATTCGGATTTTCCATTTCTAGCGAAGAAAGGGAGAGATATGAGGAGGTTTCCAGGGCATAAGGAGCTTTGGTTGTATCTTAAGGACTTTAGTGAAGCTTTTGGGGTAAGAGAGATGATTAGGTTTAATGTCAGGGTTGAGTTTGTAGGGGAAGAAGATAAAAATGAAGATGTGAAGAGATGGATTGTGAGAAGTAAAGAGAAACTAAGTGGTAAGGTCACTGAAGAGATCTTTGATGCTGTTGTTGTTGCTACTGGTCACTACTCTCACCCTAGATTGCCCTCTATAAAAGGTATATATCTATCGTTGGTTTCAAACGTTATGTAGTGGTTCACATCATGTTAATTATTTGACTATAGTATAGGTCCGTTTATTGATTTTGGTTCTTTGATGATTGATTATAGGAATGGATTCTTGGAAAAGAAAGCAAGTTCATAGCCATGTTTACCGGGTGCCTGATCCATTTCGTAATGAGGTGATTAAATCTCTCCCTCTTTATATATAGATCTTAGTTTAAATTTGGTGATGTATGATGATGGTGGTGATAGGTAGTGGTGGTGGTTGGGAACTCAATGAGTGGACAAGACATATCAATAGAGCTTGTGGAAGAGGCAAAGGAAGTTCATTTAAGTTCCAAGTCACTTGACATAACTTCTGGACTTTCCAAAGTCATTTCCAAATACCCAAACCTTCATCTTCAACCACAGGTTCTGATTACTTAATATACCATGCTATGCTAAATTAAATTAGTATGTGTAAATTTAGATTAAAAATATTTTTTTTCTTTGATTTTTTTGTCTCGGTAGATTGAATGTTTAAAAGATGATGGGAGAGTCATCTTTGTGGATGGATCTTGGGTCGTCGCTGATACAATTTTATACTGCACCGGGTAAGACTCATCTTTATATATTGTTTAATATGATTACAAAACCAAAATTCACGCATATATAACAAATTAAGCGTAAAAAAGCACCATGTGTTTCTTTCATGCAAGATGACGAATAGTCTAAATTACTACTTTTTGTTTCTGTTACGTAAGACAAACATGTGATGATGGCTCCTTCGGTAGTGATTTAGTCGTAATTAATTAAGCGTTAAGTTCAGTTTAATTGACCATGACTTTTTGGGAGTAACGAGGTCTTCATCGACATCATAAGTAGTTGTAATACTATAATCAATAAACAAAAATGAGAAAAACGTCCAAACACGTTAAAGTATGGTTGATCATTTGAATCTGCATGATAATGCGTAACTTATATCTTAGTTCTTCTACTAGAAAATCAAATTGATTAAAATAATGTCGATATATATATAAATTACTGAACCTATAGCTATGTTGTCGATAACTACTAAACTAAACTATTAGCTAGTTTACTTTTAATCATGATGTGGGACTTTATAATGTCGTATTGAGTGGGCTACAAATCGATTTTTCACATTGTTCATCTCAATTAATTTCAGTTCCCTAGTTCTTGGGTACATGATGTTGTTATACTCTACAGTAGTAATAGATTTTTGTCATTTTAAAAACATTTTATCGTATTTATTTAATTATATTTTGAATAAAAAAACAGGTACTCGTACAAGTTTCCATTTCTTGAGAGTAAAGGAAGAGTAGAAGTGGATGATGATAGAGTCGGTCCACTCTTCGAACATACTTTCCCTCCGCCTCTCTCCCCTTCTCTCTCCTTTGTCGGTATCCCTAGAAAGGTCTCTCTCTCTACACTTTTAATTATTTTATTTTGTTTCAACAGATTAATCTTGATTTATAATTTCTCAAAATATTCTTTTTTTGGTGCTTTGCAGTTAATAGGGTTCCCATTCTTTGAAGCACAAGCAAAATGGATAGCACAAGTATTGTCTGGAAAGTTATCTCTTCCTTCTTCCGACCAAATGTTGCAATCTGTCGCTGACTTTTACCGGTCAAGAGATCTCGCTGGTGTCCCTAAACACAACACTCACGACATTGCTGATTTCACAGTAATAAAACCCTCTAAACACGTTTTTAATTTTTTATTTATGACCTAATGATAAAATTTTAAACTTTTTTTTGCTATATAGTATTGCGACAAGTATGCAGATTATGTTGGCTTTCCGCATTTGGAAGAATGGAGAAAACTACTTTGTTTGTCTGCTCTCGACAATTCACAAGAAAATCTTGAGACGTATCGTGATTGTTGGGATGATCATGAACTCCTTCAAGAAGCTATGCAAAGCTCTCACTTTACAAATTTCAATTCTTGAAACTCTTCTCTTGTTATGTATTCTTTGTTTTGTTAAATTATTTTGTTACGTTAGTACGTTACAAAGAAAGACCTCTCTTTCTTCCTTTTTATCTAGTTTGGTTCGTTATGGTTTGTTTGATATTTTTGTATTTAATTATTTATACATTTGTTTCCTTCGATACAGTGATAGTAACATACCAAAAATCAATGGAGATCCTTGTTAAGAAAGATGTAGCAACTTGGTTTGTAACCTTTCCGTTGAAAAAACAGAAACACAATAGTCATGGTCATGGCAATGCGTGATGGTCCATGAGAAAAACTGAGAAGGCTCTGTGTTTGGAGTAGCCGAGAGACAATTTAGCCGTTGACTATATTAAGCCCAAACATTTCACATAGTCCTTATTGCAACAAACACCATGAAAGAGGCCGTTGATCTCGTACTTGGGCTATGACGCCACTCACGTACACACTTCTCAGTTAGTCACGAAGTGAGAGAAAGACAGTTGGGCCGTTGACGAACAAGCCCAAATCTTATATATGGGCCTTTGGATAACAAATATGCAACTTGAGGCCTCTTTATGCGAAAAGCACAAGGTTAGGTATGGTATGTAGACATATTATTGTCCCTTTTCTGATCTTTGATAAAATTAAATAAGAGATACCTTATCTTCAAAGGATAAGAAAATACAAAATCCCCTTTAATTCAAATTATTTTTTTTCCGACCAGTCCCTTTATTCAAATTACTTCACAAACGAAAAATGGAAACCTTTACATACTATCACCGATTAAATATTGTTGTAATTTTAAATGTTTATATTCTGAAATGTTTCTAAATATATATTTTGTTGACTAGTTTTTAAGTCAATAGCGTGTTTCGACAGATGGAAAATCACAAATTGAACTTCTTTTTATATTTTGTATTTTTGTTGTTTGTCAGAGAAAACGTGGCTGTAATTTTTATGAACACTGTTTACATTCCCACGTAGGACGACGAGACAAACAGCTGGTGGAGAATGGTCGTGTCGTGTGTCGGAACTCCGAACCGGGTCTCCCCTCTTTCCACCCGGACTACGTTGTCATTCGGTTTGGTTAAAGAGTAAAAATCAAATAAAGCCTTTTTCTTCTGGCTATAATTAATTAACAGCTCTCTCTAATTATGAATAAAAAAAAAAAAAAATATTTTGATTGGAAGATTTCTCGAAATCTCGATTCAATTCATTTCATTCTTCCTTATTTCTGCTCCATCTCCTCACCTGAAATTCTCCTCCATCTCACTGTCACTTCCATCTATTGTTTATTTTTGTAAACTATCTGATTAGCTTTGAAGATTCATTTGTTTCCATTTTTGTCCAAGAAGAGTTTCCCCATTTGTACATAGATCGATATTAGTAGTAATCTGGAATTGCATCGTTGGCCTTGCTATTACGAGCTGCCTCGTTTCATAATTGGAAGAGAGAGAGAGAGAGAGAGACAGAGAGAGAGAGAGGTTTCTGCGATTTGTTGTCTCTTTCTATCTGGCTATTGTAAATTTGTTTTAGCTGGGGGGTGAAAATTAGGGTTTGCGCATCTGAATTAGGGTGGATCTGAGGTTTAGGTAAAGGGGAATAGAGAATTGGAGAATGATCTGCTTGTTGGTTTGGATCTGATCCGAGGAGAGACAGCGCCGCCCTTCCCATGGCGCTGTTCCGTCGCTTCTTCTACAAAAAGCCTCCCGATCACCTTCTCGAGATCTCCGAGCGTCTCTATGGTAAAAAAGCTTCCAACTTTAGAGGATGAGATCAATTCATCTTAACAAAGATATGAGCTTTTTTTTTTTTTGGCAATTTGATTGAGTATAGCTTTGCAAATGGATTATGTCATTAGCTTAGCTTCTAGTATTTGTTAGGCTTTGTGTTTTAGAGGTTTTAGGAATCAGAATCGACTTTAATAAGCTTTGTCGGAATATTCCTTTCCGACAGGAACCAAAAGCCTTGGTTTCTTTTAATGTTCGGCTGATGATGTTTCTTTCATTTGAGCTGCTGCCTCATTGCACTTCATTATAGTTACGAATAGCTGATATGTGTTGGAGATTGGGAGTATAGCTTTGCAATGGAGCTTGTAGTATCTGTTAGTCTTTGTGTTTTAGGAATCAGAATCTCTTTCAACAACACTTTAATAAGCTTTGTCGGAATATTCCTTTCTCACAGGAACCAAAGCCTTTGTTTCTTTTAATGTCCTGCTGATGATGTTTCATTCATTTGAAGCTGCTGCCACATTGCAGTTCTCATCTTCTTCTCTTGTTTTCTTTTATTTTAATTGCAGTTTTCGACTGCTGTTTCTCGAGCGATGTTATGGGAGAGGACGAGTACAAACTCTACCTGGGCGGCATCGTCGCTCAGCTACAAGACCACTTCCCTGATGCATCCTTCATGGTCTTCAACTTCAGAGAAGGAGAGCAGCGGAGTCAAATCTCAGACGTCTTATCCCAATACGACATGACGGTCATGGACTACCCTCGGCAATACGAAACCTGTCCGCTCTTACCTCTCGAGATGATCCATCACTTCTTAAAATCGAGCGAAAGCTGGCTATCACTAGAAGGCCAGCAAAACGTTCTCCTGATGCACTGCGAGAAAGGCGGCTGGCCTGTTCTCGCATTCATGTTATCAGGGCTGTTATTGTATAGAAAGCAGTATCAGGGCGAGCAGAAGACGTTAGAGATGGTGCACAAGCAAGCTCCCAAGGAGCTTCTTCATATACTCTCTCCTCTTAACCCTCAGCCTTCTCAGCTCAGATACCTTCAGTACATTTCTAGAAGAAACTTGACCTCTGATTGGCCTCCGTCGGATACTCCTCTTCTTTTGGATTGTTTGATTCTCAGAGATCTTCCGCATTTTGAGGGTTTGAAGGGGTGCAGACCGATAATCCGGGTTTACGGTCAGGATCCTAAGTCCAAAGCCAACAGGAGCTCTGTGGTTCTGTTCTCCACACCAAAGACAAATAAACACACTCGTCTCTACCAACAGGTACTTTGTCAAACCATTGTATCTGTCACATCCGCTTGTTTCATTTTACTAGGTGTTTAAGGTTAATGCACAAAGAATAAAGAAATGATAAATTTTATCTTGGATACATAAAAAATCACTAAATAAAATTAATTCAACCAATAAGATAAAATGCAGTATTATATGTAATTGGTCGCAAATGTCAAACAATATTTTTTTTTAATCTAGAACAGTGAGAACATACTTAATTTGCTACAAAAGATAATATAATAGATTGAAATAGAGGAAGTATATAAATATGATCATCACATTTATTTATGTACAAGACATTGTTTAGTATAGGAGTTCTTTTGGTGGTTTTATTATAGCAGCAACACGCTTCTCTCTAGGCAATGTTCATTATCTTGATCTTATCATGCAGGAAGAGTGTATCCTGGTGAAACTAGACATCCAGTGCCGAGTTCAAGGGGACGTTGTTCTGGAATGTATACACTTGCACGACGATTTGGTGCGTGAGGAGATGGTCTTTAGAATCATGTTCCACACAGCGTTTGTACGTGGTAACATTTTAATTGTGGAACGGGAGGAGATGGATATACTTTGGGATGCCAAGGACCAGTTCCCAAAGGAGTTCAAGGCAGAGGTAAGCGCCTGCCGCCATTGTGTGAAATTTTGATCTGATTATTTGTTTAAATGAGGCTGTTAAAGTGTGAAATGCATCAGGTGCTTTTCTCTGGTGCTGATACCGTGGTGCCTGCTATTGCAACAGCCCCAGTATCAGATGATGATGAGAACGACTTTGATATGGCTTCACCTGAGGAGTTTTACGAGGTGGAGGAGATTTTTAGCGATGCGATTGAGGGGCATGACTTGAAGAGAGAGGACTCAGATAGTTTTGTGGTTGTTGATAGTGCTTCAGATGATTCTGAGGGTAAAGAGGTGTGGAAGGGGGACGTGGAGCCCAATGCGTTTCTAGATTGTGCGTCTGATGATTCGAATCATAAACATGAGGCTAGCGCAGATCCGGTTAAGGATATAACTGTCGATGATGTACAGTATAGGTCAGATGGGAAGGCAGATACAAATGACTCAGTGAAGGATATAGGGATAGATGATAGTGATGAGCAGCGGAAGAGGACAGTGGAAGCAAAGGAGAGTGATTCTAGAACGGAAGAGAGTCAACAGAATGGTGATGGAGAAGGCAATGATTTGGAGTCTACAACTCAGAAAGCAGATGCTAATCTCAGCATCCCTGTATCTGACAAAGCAAAAGCTGCGCCAAGGAAAGTGGTCGGAGCAAATGCAAAACCGGCTGGAGATTCAGTGAAGCCAAAGTCTAAGCAGCAAGAAACTCAGGGTGGTGGTAATGTTAGAATGGCTAAGCCTAATGCAGTTTCTCGGTGGATTCCTTCAAACAAGGGCTCGTATAAAGACTCTATGCATGTGGCGTACCCTCCAACGAGGACAAACAGTGCTCCTGCTTCGATCACCACTTCTCTCAAGGATGGTAAAAGAGCTACATCGCCTGATGGCGTGGTGACAAAAGATGCTAAGACTAAGTATCTGAGAGCGACTGTTTCTTCGTCGGATATTATGAGGAGTCGGACTCCGATTTGGTTGTCGCCAGATTCTAGCCCAAAGGATAAGCCGCCTTCTCTACCTGTGTCTCCACATCATGCGCCTCCAACACCTCAGCATCCACCTGCAACTCCCTCCCTGCCTTCTCTAACCAGTGAGGCTACGTCAGTTTCACAAGCGGCTGCATCACCTCCACCGCCACCTCCACCACCACCATTGCCTAGTTATTCTTCACATAGACAAAATGAGAGCTGCTCTCAAACATCTCATATACCGGAACCACCTCCATTTCCATCTGAGAGACTAAACAGTGGAACCACGTTGCCACCACCACCACCTCCTCCTTCTGCACCACCACCTCCTCCTCCTTTTGCATCTGAGAAACCAAACAATCGAACCGTGTTGCAACCGTCTCTTCCATGGAAGTCTGTGTATACTTCGACTTTGGCAACTTCTACGGCATGTTCTACTTCTCAACCTCCTCCACCACCACCTCCACCACCGTGGAAGCCTGGGTATGCTTCGATTATTGAAACTCATGAGGAAGGCTCTACATCTTACAATTCTCCACCACCTCCACCGCCACCACCACCACCTCCTCCTTTTAGTTCATCAAATACAACAAAATCCAGTGGAGGTCACATTCCTCCTCCTCCCCTGTTGCCTTATATGAGTATTGCACCTTCGCCATCACCCAAGACGTCTCTTATTAACGGTTTTTCTGCTGCTCCTCCACCTCCACCACCACCACCTCCTCCTCCTCCTTTTAGTAAAGCGCAGTCAGTCCCTATCCCTCCACCTCCGCCACCAAGTTATGGATCTCCAACTGCTCCTCCTTTTGGTCACGTAAGTTCAGTTCCTCCTCCTCCACAGCCACCGAGTCATGGAGCTCCTCCACCACCTCCGTTTGGTCACGTAGGTTCAATTCATCCACCACCGAGTCATGGAGCCCCTCCACCACCTCCACCTCCACCACCGCCTCCTTTTGGTCACGTAGGTTCAATTCCTCAACCACCGAGTCATGGAGCCCCTCCTCCACCACCTCCGCCACCACCACCACCTCCATTTGGATCTGCTGGACCTCCGCCACCACCACCACCTCCATTTGGTAAAACTTCACCTCCTCCACCTCCATTTGGATCTACTAGACCTCCACCACCACCACCACCACCTCCATTTGGATCTAGTGGACCTCCGCCACCACCACCACCTCCATTTGGTAAAACTTCACCTCCTCCACCACCACCACCTCCATTTGGATCCAGTAGACCTCCACCACCACCGCCACCTCCATTTGGATCTAATGGTCCTCCGCCACCACCACCACCTCCCTTTAGATCTGGAGGACCTCCGCCACCACCACCGCCTCCATTTGGATCTACTGGACCTCCACCACCACCACCGCCTCCATTTAGATCTGGTGGACCTCCGCCGCCACCACCACCTCCATTTGGAACTAGTGGACCTCCGCCACCACCACCACCTCCATTTAGATCTGGTGGACCTCCGCCTCCACCACCTCCTCCTGGAGGAGCCCCACCACCACCACCACCTTCAATGCGTGGAGGAGCCCCACCGCCACCACCTCCCCCAATGCGTGGAGGAGCCCCACCGCCACCACCTCCTCCGATGCGTGGAGGAGCCCCTCCTCCTCCTCCGCCTCCTGGTGGTAGAGCTCCTGGACCTCCCCCTCCACCGCCTCCTGGTGGTCGTGCTCCTGGTCCACCTCCACCTCCTGGACCAAGACCTCCTGGTGGACCTCCTCCACCTCCTGGACCTAGACCTCCTGGTGCACCTCCAGATCTTAAGGGTGCAGGAAGAGGGCGTGGTCTTGCACGTCCAGGTTTGGGGTCTTCAGCTCCAAAAAAGTCTTCTCTGAAGCCTTTACACTGGGTTAAAGTAACAAGGGCCTTGCAGGGAAGCTTATGGGATGAGTTACAGAGACAAGGACAGACGTATTGCACTAACTTTCACATTCCTTATTTAATATATATATACCCCTCTTGTGTTATTGATCATCATTTTTTTCTTTGTTTCTGCTAGTGCACCTGAGTTTGATGTATCAGAAATAGAGACCCTTTTCTCTGCTATAGTGCCAAAGCCGGTTGATAAAGCTGGAGGTCGAAGAAAATCGGTTGGGGCAAAACCTGAAAAAATTCAACTGGTAATGTTAAATATGCTAAAGTCTTTGTTATGACCAGATAACTTGCTCTTTTTCTTAGTGGAGACTTTGGTCATATGCCTGGAATCTGAGTACCACCTGCTGTAAAAGATATTAATATCTCACTGTTTGATTTATGTGTTTTCTTATGATTTTCAGATTGATCTTAGGAGAGCCAATAACACGGAAATTATGCTTACGAAAGTGAAGATGCCGCTGCCTGATATGATGGTAAACTCCAAACCTACTTTAGCTGAGTACAAGTCATCACTGGTTTATCTATTATAGTATTGATCATTGTTCTCAATTTTCTTTGCATCAACCAGGCTGCAGTTCTGGCAATGGATGATACTGTACTAGATATTGATCAAATAGAGAATCTTATAAAGTTTTGTCCAACCAAGGAAGAGATGGAACTTCTTAAGGTATTGACTTGTCTCTTTATTTCAGATGTCTTGTGTGAAATATATCATTCTTCTTGGTTCCTCAATCTTGGTTGTAATTGACTGTTTTGCTGTAGAACTACACTGGTGACAAGGCGACCTTGGGAAAGTGTGAGCAGGTCTGTTTGAATCTTGAGATAGTTTTAAACTTTTAACGATCTCCTTAGCTAATACGTTTTGGTCTCTTATCGTTTTGTTACCGCAGTACTTCCTTGAGCTAATGAAGGTGCCACGAGTAGAATCGAAGATGAGAGTATTTTCCTTCAAGATTCAGTTCGGCACTCAGGTCCGGTGGCGTTACTGTTATTGAATTAGTGTCTATGTAGTTTTGAATTAGTGGTCTTATTATTAATGAATGGTTTTTGTGCAGATAAAAGAATTCAAAAAAAGTTTAAATGCGGTAAATTCTGCGTGTGATGAGGTCAGATGCTTGCAAGAACTTAACTCTAGTATTCTCTTTAGTCCATATATATATCTCTTGCTTAGCCTTCTTCTCCTCATTGCTTGCTCATCAGGTTCGTACTTCACAAAAGCTAAAAGAGATTATGAAAAAGATTCTTTATCTTGGGAACACATTGAACCAAGGAACTGCCAGGGGTAAGTATTAGTATATTATTATTTTACAAGAATGGTGCCTTTGTTACCTGTTTTGTTTGAACGCATATCCTTTGTGGTTAATAAAAACCATTGTTCTACTTTCTGTGCAGGCGCTGCAGTGGGATTCAAGTTGGACAGTTTATTAAAACTAAGCGATACACGTGCTGCTAACAGCAAGATGACTCTCATGCACTATCTTTGCAAGGTAAAGCACACAATCTCAAAAAGCAGCCTTTTAGGTTCTTCTGTTGAGGGTTGTTTTTAGAAAATGGTCTGAACATCTCTTTCTACAGGTCCTTGCTTCCAAGGGATCAGATCTACTGGACTTTCATAAGGATCTTGGAAGTCTTGAATCAGCTTCAAAGGTTTCCCTTTGTGGCTTTGTGCTTTATCCTTCCTCTATTCCTTGGTTTTAACTGGCTCAATCATTTGATTATCTTGTTGATTTTAGATACAATTGAAGTCGCTGGCGGAGGAAATGCAAGCTATTATCAAAGGGTTGGAGAAACTGAACCAGGAGCTCACTGCATCTGAAAGTGATGGTCCTGTTTCTGAAGTTTTCCGTAAAGTATGTTTGGTTTTTCTTCATATTTCATGATTTTCAGCTGTTTTTAAGACTTAACTACTTCCGGATGCTAAAATCTAGTCTTATGTTTTTGATAACAGACATTGAAGGACTTCATTTCCGTTGCTACGACTGAAGTGGCAACTGTATCGAGTCTTTACTCGGTCGTGGTAATTTTTCAACCTCTACTAGATCCCATGGTCTTACATGTGACAATACCTTTGATCCTGAAGTATCTTTATTTTGTCTTTTTAATGGACAGGGCAATAATGCTGATGCACTTGCGTACTATTTTGGAGAAGATCCCAAACGTTGTCCCTTTGAACAAGGTCAGGCGCTGAATATAAACTGCATTATTATTTGTGCAATACATTAGAAAGTCGTTCAATGTTGTTATATAGCTAACACCTGGGTGATGGATGGCTGCAGTTACTGCGACCCTCTTGAATTTTATAAGGTTGTTCAAGAAAGCACACGAAGAGAACATCAAGCAAGAGGAATTGGAGAAGAAGAAAGCCGCCAAAGAAGCAGAAATGGAGAAGGCAAAAGGAGTCAGTCTCACAAAGAAACCAGTTGATGATAGCTGACCCCAACAACAAAAAAACTTTTAAAATCTTATTTTTGCAAAAATCCGCCTTCAAGTGAAGCAAAGGTGGTGGGTTGTTGATGCCAGTGGAGGTGGTGCTGTTCAAGTAACCTTTCCGCCTGAGTGGCACAGGGCGGTTAAAACTGGCTCGGGTCCTGGGGCGGGCTATCGAGGGAACCATTCAAGGATGGATATAAGAAGGCAGGTCTTTACACCACACTCCCACGTTACATGACTGACTCCACATTGATTAAATTCTAACTTGTAAATTAGGATTCTTTCCTGCCAGGACTTTTGATAGGTTGAAGTGTTGTATAGGTTCCAGGTTAGAGAGATAGAGATGTAGAGCATTTTATCTTTTTGCTTAGTGTGTAACTTTGTATCGTACCACAATATCATCATTGTTCTTTCTAGGTAGTAGGATCCAGACGAATGAGAAAAAAAAACTAATTATCAGAATCTTTTCTCACAAGTACCCTAACAAACTACATGGTTTTGTTTGACTCGAGATGATTATCTGACCGTTTATGGCGGCTGTCTCCATGCTTACAGTTTTTAGATGTGTCATGTTTGAAACTCTATATGGAAGCAGATTGGGATCTTACGAAGACAGGCCCAAAACACCGATAAGGAATGGCCCATATCAATGACGAGAGATTTTTTTTTTTTGTCGTCTTACGAGAGTATTAATAAGTGTCTGTTCTAACTGGAAAATAAACGAGTGGAAAATAAATAAAATCAGTAAAAAAGAAAGATAGCGTACTAATTACTTAGATACGACACGTGAGTATACGTATTCATGTTAAGTACGGAATTAACCGAGGGGTGAGATTTCAGATTCATCTGAAGTATGTACGTATCTGTAATTAGCAAAATACAAAACTTATTTCGAGTGTTTTAGGGGTTTGGGAATCTGGTTGTGAAAGGTAACTCGAGTTAATCAACTTTTATTTCGTTATTATCCAAACTTCAAAATGGGCATTTTTTATATTACATAAGTGATTATGAAAGATGTTGTGTGGAACTCAAATTCATCTTTTTGTAGTAGATCACATTAAACACGTGACTAGTTCATTCTGATTAGTGTAAATTGGTTTTATAGACTCCAGATTAATTAGTTTTGTACAACTCTTACGTACAATCATTTATTCTATTTCTGCTGTCTTATTCTGTGGTCTATCAGTTTGATAAAGGTATCAGCAGTTATTATCATGACCGGTTTTATTTTATAAATATATAAAACTATATTCTTAGTCAAAAGTATATAGACTTCAAGATAATAATAGTGAGAAACTGCTCAAAGTATGATATTAGTATACGTGTATATGTACATTTCATACATCACGCGTAACAACTTTATAACAGAATAGATTCTTCATGAGGAAAATGAAAGAGAATCGATAAGCAACGAAACTAATTAGATGATCCCTTTACTTCAAAAGCAGATGGAATAAAAAGTGTTGTTCATGTGTTGGAGTGTTTAAAGAATATTGATTTAGTTCCTTAAAACAGTAAATACATATACATGATAACATTCATTTGTTGCGTGAAATTTTTGCTTCATTTTCATGGAATTTTTTTCAAAAATATTTATTAACCAACAGAAAGATAATTATATGATATATTTTTTTGCTAAGAATGCTAATATCATATTAATGATGTTCAGATTTTACAAAAAGCTAAATCTAGGGGTACTCTAACTTGGCAAAAAAGAAGAAAAAACAAGATAGAATAAAGAAAAGCACAAGTGCCTACAACTTATATTATATGATATATCCCCACTATCTTATAGTAGATGTATGAATATACATAATGAAATAAAATTGTCGGGCTCCAGCTGGAGTGCCCGCCCCTGGATTCGAGCCTTGGCCACTGCGGAATTTACATATGGGCTGCAGCATCCGAGACCGAAGACCGTTACACGGTGAGCCACATGGTGACGCCCTGGCAGCGTCCTTGCTCACTTCAGTCTCTAGTCTGGACCACCTCGGTGGGGCCAGGATACTCGGTTAGCAAAAAAAAAAAAATTTGTCGGAAACCTACTTCTGGCGTCTCACATTGGTGTATGGGATCTGCTTTTGTTTGGAAAGTTTACGTGGAAAATAAGTTCCTTATGCGACTGTACGTTCGGTTCAATACTAGACTGATATATGCGTTAGAGCAAGTTATTAAGTTAATATATATATATATATATAAGAAAATAAGTTTACGTCGACAATAAGTTCAGATACAAGGAACATGAATAAGCTAGCTACTAGCTAGCTAGGTTTCACAGCGTTACAAACGTCTGCTATTTTATGAGCGACTTGAAACGTGAACATTTTGGCGACAGCGGCAGCAAAAGAAAATGGTTAATTATATGTTTGATTACACACTATTTGTAAAAATAGTAGGTAGTTTTCATGTTCTTTCGTTTAAAATATAGAAATCATTTGATATATGTGATTCTATAATGCTAGCCATGTTTAGTCCTTGTATCACAATTCATACATATGTTAGCCATCGGTGCATGTGGTCTATATGCGCGAGTATGCAATGTGCTTTTATATTAACCCAGGACAGGCCGTGAAATTTTAGGGGCTATGGCGGTTAAATAAAGATTTCAATAATCTTTTTTTACGAAAATGAGAACTTATGTTTATATAATTTTTTTCAAAATGTTTCATTTGGCTTTGTCTAGTACCTGGTCAAACTATACTACTCATGTATATGGATTGCTTCATCATAAAATCCGAAAAAATGATATGACATGAATAATTTCATAAAACAAGGTTTACTGTAAATCAATTCGTAACTATATATTTTGATGAAGCCAAAAACCATATACCTTAATTACAATTCACAGATTTGAGCTTTTAAATGAAAGGGTATAGTATTGCTTTTGTAAAAAAAAAAGAGAGACTATAGTATTGCACTGAACTCATGTGCTTGATTTTGTTCACCATAATGCATGTAAACTTTCGGAAAAAAAATTAACGAAATTAGTTGCTGTATCCTTTCTCTCTAATAGTATAATAATAATAAAAACACACTAAAGAGTATGAGGTTGTGATATAATAATCTATACAAACTTAGCACACCACGCTAAAAGGAAAAAATAAAAAACACTTTGCGAAGTTCTTCTTACATGTGACCTAAGATAATGAACTTCTGAGTCTTCAGTAACTCCAGAATGGTTCAAGATCAACCGGACCAGTGGAGGAAGATGGAACTTCTTGATGATCCAATCCTCTCCTCCCAAATTCAATATCGGTATTAGAAACTCCAGTGTCCTGCGAGATACTCAACGTTTTGAAGCTCTGCCTTCTGTTGTTCTCAAACATCGCTTGAGAAACCGATTGTTCTTGAGTAAGAACCGGATCAGAAACATGGAGAGATTGAGGTAGGTATAGTGGAATAGAGCTAAGGGCAGGGTTGTTGCTGAAGTAATTAAGTAATGTTCCTCTTGTTTCAGTTTGGTTGGAGAAGCAGGGCACGTAAGTCTGTTCGGTCTTGGTTGTGTTATTGCATGGTGAAGAATCTGTTAGAGGTGGTAAACCGGAACCTCCATAAGAACCTATTTGCATTAACGTCGAAATAGGTATCTTCTTGCCTCCAGCAGTTTTATGAAACACTCTACATATCACCCATTCATTCTGCCAAAATGAAACCAAACCAAAAAATCTATCAAACAAAGCAAGAAACAGAGCAAGAAACAGAGCAAAGCTTGGAGTTTAGGTTTACCTTGGCGGTTTTGGGCAAATTGTGAGGAGAGAGTTTCCCATCAAGCCTATACTCATGCATCACCCAGTTTGTTTTCTGCCCCTTTGGAGCTCTTCCTCTGTAGAAAACAAGTGTTTTCTTCATACCAACTAGTGATTTGCC